>NC_092155.1:59696850-59741850 GCF_045791955.1 Oncorhynchus clarkii lewisi | reverse complement strand
TTATTTCATTTGCTGGCACCCAGACGAGAGAGAGAGGGAAGTGGGTAGATGGCAGCCCCATGGAAAATAAACACCATTTGACCCTGTCTTTGTCTTAAAATCCACTGTAATGACTGTCTGGGGAGCGTTGAGCGAGGGCAGTTCCTTTGTGAAGCTGATCAGACAGACTGCATCACTTCATTAAGTCAGTTAGTTAAAGACTGGTTAGCTGTTTGATGGGGCTCTTTGTGAGACTGGTAGTACCACGGTCCCTGGGTGACTTAGGGGCTTGGCTAGCTACACGCCTGGCTGGCCGCCTGGCTGTTTGTTGCTGTTCAGTTCCTCTGGCTAGGGTAGCTTTGATTTATGTATGAAGAGAGGCATTGAGAGGATCAACGCTCCCCCATTTGGAATGACAGACCTGATCACTTGAAACAACACTTGCTGTTTCATTAAAAGGGACAGATAGGAGTCTTCTGGCATCATCTCAGGGCGGATCAGACACCTGTCTCTAAACACCATCCATAATGGCTCTCTCTCCCAAGGTGCCACAGCGCATTTGATCTGACAAGGGGGTCTCGTGTCTCTGAGGCACTCACCCCTACCATTTGATCTGACAAGGGGGTCTCGTGTCTCTGAGGCACTCACCCCTACCATTTGATCTGACAAGGGGGTCTCGTGTCTCTGAGGCACTCACCCCTACCATTTGATCTGACAAGGGGGTCTCGTGTCTCTGAGGCACTCACCCCTACCATTTGATCTGACAAGGGGGTCTCGTGTCTCTGAGGCACTCACCCCTACCATTTGATCTGACAAGGGGGTCTCGTGTCTCTGAGGCACTCACCCCTACCATTTGAATACAAAGGTTTGTCTCACTGTGTGATGGTTTATTATAATTTTTTTTAAACAATTTTTTTAAAAACAACCTTGAACAACAGACATGTGGGTTTATACCCTGATAGTATGACCCTTAGTTTAATCGTGCAATATGTCTATGAAAACCTGAGGTCAAACAGTTATTCGTCCTCTTTTACCCATTACTTGTCTTTTCCAGTCATATAGGCCTATAGTATAATGGCACTAATGAAAAGCTATTTCAATCTGACTTAGAAAAACAATGTTCTACAGTGTATTGATTACCAGCCTCAGTTAATGTTACAGGAGAATGATCACAGTGCATAAGGCGGGTTAGGATAGGGTATATAGTAATATAGTGTCTCTGGCCATTCTTTAGTTGAGGACTGGTGAATGACGGAATGTATCCTGCCTGACGGTGCTTCTGTCTTTGACCTTGGCCTGCACTTGAAAGCAGGAAGCTTCATGAGAGGAAAGGGGTGGGGGGTGAGGACAGATATGGTGAGTGGAGCCTCCCTGACGACCCAGATCCACAGGAACCCAGACTCTGTGTGGAGAGCCAGGTCATCTGATATTTCCTCCAGGGCAACCCATGAAATCAAGCTGGCTAGGGCCAGGCACAAATGGATTAGAGGGGGGAGGGGAGGAGGAAACAGAGAGAGAGAGAGAGGTGGGGGAGTGTGGAGAGCTGCTCCAGTATCAAGGGATCCCGGAAGACAAATTCAAATGCAATTAGACACAGGAGAGATGGAGTCAGGGACATGTAGGGAGCGAGAGAGATAGGGGTAGTGAAAGAAGAGAGCGAGAGAGAAAAAAGAGTGAGAGGAATAAAGCATGAGTATGACAAAGACAAATGTGTGAAAAGCAGCAGGAGTAAAGGTCTGGTGATTAAAAAGTGGACATCCCTTCAATCCTGCAGAGTGCAGCCTCCACGGTGAATCATTTTGGGTCTTTTTTTGCTCATGAATTCGTAATGTACTCGCAACAATATTTCAAACACAGAACCATCAATATGATCTCATGTGGCCAAATAACTGATCAAAGGTAGATCATTGTTTCTAGAGCGAAGAACTATGGAAATGTATCATATTGTTCAGCGTTGGAAAAAAGGTGTATTAGACATGGAATAAAACAGTGTTTCCCCTATATTCATCCGTTGTTAAATCGTTGCCGCCACTCCAAAAAATATGATTTCGCTTTTTGGGATGGTAAAACCTTTTCAGTCTTAACTTAAATGACTAAAACCAGATATAAAGTATGTAGAAAATATAATGAAGTAATATACACTTAATCATTCCATGTCACTTGTTAAATCCACTTGAATCAGAGTAGATGAAGGGGGGGAGACAGGTTAAAGAAGGATTTTTAAGCCTTCAAACAGCTGAAACATGGACTGTGTATGTGTACCATTCAGAGGGTGAATGGGCAAGACAAAAGATTCAAGTGCCTTTGAACGGGTATGTAGGTGCCAGGCGCACCGGTTTAAGTATGTCAAGAACTGCAACGCTGCTTGGTTTTCAACGCTCAACAGTTTCCCGTGTGTATCAAGAAGCGTCCACCACCCAAAGGACATCCAGTCAACTAGACACAACTGTGGGAAGCATTGGAGTCAACATGGGCCAGCATCCTTGTGGAACGCTGTCGACACCTTGTAGAGTCCATGCCACAAGGAAATAAGGCTGTTCTGAGGATGCAACTCAAAATTAGGAAGGTGTTCCTAATGTTTTGTACACTCAGTGTAGTTTTTAAATATAATCTTTGTGATCTACCATGTCACCAAAATAAAAACTAGATAGGGAGAATTTTAAATTCCCCAAATGTCATGGCAGGGCCCCCACTTATTTTGTTTTATACCACAGCTTTGTTAGATATTCGTTTCGGATTGGCTAGAAGGACATTCTAGAATGGGCATTAAAACCAGATAACGGGACAGTTGGAAGATATCGGGACAACTTGAAATAATGACGCAATATGCGCCTACACATGCAGACTATACTTGCTACAAAGTTACAGAAAGCTAAACCAACAACCACACAAAGTTTAATTTGATTCATTGTAAACCCAAGTACAACGAAGAAAAACGTAGATAGCTACCAATTGATTTGGTTTTGAAGAGACATATTTATTTGGAGCTTCTGATGATCTAACATGGTGAGTGATGAACATGAATTTATCACGTCTCTAAGCGGCGCTATGCCGTCAAATCCTCCCACATTACATTTCTACTATAACCAGCTGTTTTTTATTTTTGAATGAAGTTGTCATATTGACAGGTTTGCTAGCAACAAACTATTTAGCTTGCTTCTAGCCTAGTGTTGATATGCAATGTGATCTTCTCGTAATGAACAGTGTCGACGAGTGTCCTGATGAGTAGGCACTATGCCAGGCAAAATTGGGCATAATCAGCTCATTAGTATGGATGTATCTACATGAATGTCAATAGAAAACAGCTTAAACAAGCGTTGCTGTTATTCTGGCTTCAGAAGTCCTAACTGTAGAAGCCGTAGCTGGCTGGCTAGCTAGCAAGCAAGGGATCATTTTGCCAGTGAGCATGGCAACGGGACATATAGAATGAACTGGGTCATGTCCTTAAATATAGAACTAATCGAATGACTGGGTCGCGTCTTTAGCAACCAGAACATGAAGAAGTATGAATTCGCTTATTAAAATGAAAATATGACAATATTTTTTTTATTTCTACCGGTAAATGTGTGCATAAGTATTGTTTACTTTGGCAACTGTGGTATAAGCGAGATACATTTCTTCGTTCTGTGCATTAACTTACCTTGGAAAGATGAACTTTGTCGTCCATTATTTCCAAGCTAATGTACAGAAAGTTGCCGTTTATCCCTTACATAATGTTTTAGTCACTCAGATAGCATAAGAATACGGCATAAGCCATGACCTTTGCACCCCATTATTTTTATTTCTACTTTGCACATTCTTCCACTGCAAATATACCATTCCAGTGTTTTACTTGCTATATTATATTTACTTTGCCACCATGGCCTTTTTTTTTGCCTTTACCTCCCTTATCTCACCTCAATTGCTCACATCGTATATAGACTTGTTTCTACTGTATTATTGACTGTATGTTTGTTTTACTCCATGTGTAACTCTGTGTCGTTGTATGTGTCGAACTGCTTTGCTTTATCTTGGCCAGGTCGCAATTGTAAATGAGAACTTGTTCTCAACTTGCCTACCTGGTTAAATAAAGGTGTTCTCAACTTGCCTACCTGGTTAAATAAAGGTTAAATAAATCAAATAAATGACAAAATGTGTATAATTGCAGGAAATTATCTTCAAAACTGCCCATTTTCTCTCAGTGTAAACGTTTAACTTTAGTCCGTCCCCTCACCCCTACCAGGGACAACTGACACCCATGAAGCAGCTTTAAAAAAAAAAAAATGACAAAATGTGTAGAATTGCAGGAAATTTGCTTTAAAAGAGCAAATATCTGTGGCCAAGAAGAGGGCCTCTAAAAAGGTTGGTCGGAGACAGCGCCATTGGCTACCCCCACTACCACCCCCTGCTAACTTTGCCCCGCTGCTGAAAAAATACTAGGGCAAACACTGAACACAGCTCTACAGTTTAAAGCAGTATGAGGTAAAAATTATTGAATGATAAAAACAGAGGTGAAATGCAAAACATACAGGGATTTTACTGTGATTATAACCTGGGTGGTTTGAGCCCTGAATGCTGATTGGCTGACTTGGACACAGCCCTTAGTATGACAAAACATATGATTTTTTACTGCTCTAATCACGTTGGTAACCAGTTTATAATAACAATAAGGCACCTCGGGGGATTGTGGTATATTGTCAATATACCACGGCTAAGGGCTGTGTCCAGGCACTCCTACCACACCTCCTTGGGCCTTATTGCTTAAAATATACAACTGTATAAAATGTACATCTATAACCATTTTCGAGTAAATTTACCTCAGCTTGCCTGAAAGAGAGTGAGAGGTGGATTAGTTCTACTATAGCATGCAGGATAGTACTGAGGACACAGGTCTTTCTCTTTAGGAGCTGAAAAGAAAGAGAGGAGTAACAATAGTGTGTGTGTTGACAGCTGCACTTGGCATCTGCTGGAGTGGGGCGAGGCTGTTTGAGGCTGTTCTATGAGTCCTTGAGCAGTGTTTAAAAATGCCCTGTACTCCAACACCATGCTCATTAAGACCTGGTGCAACCTGTAACCCAACACCCTGCCCATTAATACCTGGTGAAACCTGTACTCCAACACCCTGCCCATTAATACCTGGTGAAACCTGTACCCCAACACCCTGCCCATTAATACCTGGTGAAACCTGTACCCCAACACCCTGCCCATTAATACCTGGTGAAACCTGTACCCCAACACCCTGCCCATTAAGACCTGGTGAAACCTGTACCCCAACACCCTGCCCATTAAGACCTGGTGAAACCTGTAGCCCAACACCCTGCCCATTAAGACCTGGTGAAACCTGTAGCCCAACACCCTGCCCATTAATACCTGGTGCAACCTGTACCCCAACACCCTGCCCATTAAGACCTGGTGAAACCTGTAGCCCAACACCCTGCCCATTAATACCTGGTGCAACCTGTACCCCAACACCCTGCCCATTAAGACCTGGTGCAACCTGTACCCCAACACCCTGCCCATTAATACCTGGTGCAACCTGTACCCCAACACCCTGCCCATTAATACCTGGTGCAACCTGTACCCCAACACCCTGCCCATTAAGACCAGGTGAAACCTGTACCCCAACACCCTGCCCATTAATACCTAGTGAAACCTGTACCCCAACACCCTGCCCATTAAGACCTGGTGCAAAATGTACCCCAACACCCTGCCCATTAAGACCTGGTGAAACCTGTACCCCAACACCCTGCCCATTAAGACCTGGTGAAACCTGTACCCCAACACCCTGCCCATTAAGACCTGGTGAAACCTCTACCCCAACACCCTGCCCATTAAGACCTGGTGAAACCTGTACCCCAACACCCTGCCCATTAAGACATGGTGCAACCTGTACCCCAACACCCTGACCATTAAGACCTGGTGAAACCTGTACCCCAACACCCTGCCCATTAAGACATGGTGCAACCTGTACCCCAACACCCTGCCCATTAAGACCTGGTGAAACCTGTACCTCAACACCCTGCCCATTAAGACCTGGTGCAACCTGTACCCCAACACCCTGCCCATTAATACCTGGTGCAACCTGTACCCCAACACCCTGCCCATTAAGACCTGGTGAAACCTGTAGCCCAACACCCTGCCCATTAAGACCTGGTGAAACCTGTACCCCAACACCCTGCCCATTAAGACCTGGTGAAACCTGTACCCCAACACCCTGCCCATTAAGACCTGGTGAAACCTGTACCCCAACACCCTGCCCATTAAGACCTGGTGCAACCTGTACCCCAACACCCTGCCCATTAAGACCTGGTGAAACCTGTACCCCAACACCCTGCCCATTAAGACCTGGTGAAACCTGTACCCCAACACCCTGCCCATTAAGACCTGGTGAAACCTGTACCCCAACACCCTGCCCATTAAGACCTGGTGAAACCTGTACCCCAACACCCTGCCCATTAAGACCTGGTGAAACCTGTACCCCAACACCCTGCCGATTAAGACCTGGTGAAACCTGTACCCCAACACCCTGCCCATTAAGACCTGGTGAAACCTGTACCCCAACACCCTGCCCATTAAGACCTGGTGAAACCTGTATCCCAACACCCTGCCCATTAAGACCTGCTCCAACTTGCTGGGGGCTTCCTAAGGAAACCTGTACCCCAACACCCTGCCCATTAAGACCTGCTCCAACTTGCTGGGGGCTTCCTAAGGAAACCTGTACCCCAACACCCTGCCCATTAAGACCTGCTCCAACTTGCTGGGGGCTTCCTAAGGAAACCTGTACCCCAACACCCTGCCCATTAAGACCTGCTCCAACTTGCTGGGGGCTTCCTAAGGAAACCTGTACCCCAACACCCTGCCCATTAAGACCTGCTCCAACTTGCTGGGGGCTTCCTAAGGAAACCTGTACCCCAACACCCTGCCCATTAAGACCTGCTCCAACTTGCTGGGGGCTTCCTAAGGAAACCTGTACCCCAACACCCTGCCCATTAAGACCTGCTCCAACTTGCTGGGGGCTTCCTAAGGAAACCTGTACCCCAACACCCTGCCCATTAAGACCTGCTCCAACTTGCTGGGGGCTTCCTAAGGATGCCCAGACAGAGCGGTGCGCCACGCTGCTGCCTCTGTTTTATCACCCCTAACGGAATGCTCCTCCCGCTGCTGCTTTATACTACCCACAATGCTCTCCTCCTCAGCCGGCGTCCCACAGTGCTGGGTACCAGCATGCCAACCATACAAAAATCTACCGTGGAGACTCATCGCCATGATGAACTTGCCACCGAAGCGTATCGTAAGGTATCCTGTATCGCATGTATCATGCATGACCACAGCAACATAGTATCCTGTATGAGTGTACTTTCTCTCACCATACCTGCTCTCTCTGGTTAACGGTAAGAACATTCCACCTCGTGGATAAATGCTTTCTGGATGTTTAAAACACACCTCAGGCATGTTTTCCTCCATGTACACATACAGCTACAGCTAGGGCCCGTGGTCCACCATATCTCTCCCTGGCCTGCAGGGGAAGATGAGGAGGGAGAGACAAGCGGCTCAGTCCACTGGTCTACGTTAAACATAGTTACACTGTGATCAATACTACAGTGATCCTGAATGGCTTAGATGTTTTCCAGTTGCTGATCAATGACTTTCTGTACATTCTGCTTCACATGTTGGGGGTCATCTATAGGAGATACTGAGGCTGATCGGCCGGCTGAGAGAGGGGCTGCTCTCCTGAGGATCCTCCTCCTCTCTTCTCCTCTCTCCTTCCGCACGCCTCCATGCCTCCACAATCGATGCTATAGTAAAGAAAGCTGCGTCACTACACTACACTGTTCTTCTATCTGTTAGTTTACCATGGCTGGGTGTTACAGTGTAACAACAACAAGACATAATGGTGGAGAGGCACTGGAGAGGAGAGGCACTGGAGAGGAGAGGCACTGGGGTGCAGGCGGCAAGCAGGCGGGTAGGCAGACGGAAGGAGGCGGGGATGCCAACCAGGAGAGAGGAAGTTGGCACTTAGCAAGATTGTTTTGGCTTTGGTGCCATGGCTGCCGTCTCCGATGGAAATTAAACTGTTCTTTGAGAGGATGTAATCATTTAGCCTTGAGAGAGCAGAGCAGTGCAGTGCGATGGTCAGCCTCCACACGCCGCCCGCCTCCCACCTCTCGCCCAACAGAGTACCACAACATAAGAGGCTTGCCTGCCTGCTGCTAAGTGTGTGTACTAAGTGGGTTGGTGCATTTCATATGCATGTGTCTGTGGGGGGGGGGGGGGGGGGTGTAAAAGAAATATAGACAAAGAACAGGAGAGGTTTCCAGGCAGGGAGAGAGTGAATGAAACAGAGAGGAGAAAGAGAGAGTGCAGGGTGATCAAGCAGGCGATAAAGTGGGAGGATGGAAGAGAGGAGCGAGAGATGGGTTTATATGTGAATGGATCTGATGGTGTGAGGTGAGGGATGTGTGATGAGAGAGGGACATAAAGTAACTGAAATGAAAGGCATCAATCTTTGTCATCCACCCACAATTAGTCTGTAGTAAGACCCAGTGTTTAGTGCAGCAGTCTGATAAGGTATCTGAAGTATATCACCAACAAGACCACCTCATGGTAAAGAAGTAAGAACAACATAGAATGAAAACACCAATCTAGAATGATATACTGTCTTTCTATTGGCCAACTGATATATCCTTGAGAGGCAGGTCTTCTGTAGCAAGTCCTTCACCTGTCTCTCTCTCTCTGGCTGTAAGTTGTGTGAGGGAAGATGTATGTAGCAAGTCCTTCACCTGTCCTTCACCTGTCTCCTTCACCTGTCTCTCCCTCTGGCTGTAAGTTGTGTGAGGGAAGACTTCTGTAACAAGTCCTTCACCTGTCTCTCTCTCTGGCTGTAAGTTGTGTGAGGGAAGACTTCTGTAGCAAGTCCTTCACCTGTCTCTCTCTCTGGCTGTAAGTTGTGTGAGGGAAGACTTCTGTAGCAAGTCCTTCACCTGTCTCTCTCTCTCTGGCTGTAAGTTGTGTGGGGGAAGACTTCTGTAGCAAGTCCTTCACCTGTCTCTCTCTCTCTGGCTGTAAGTTGTGTGAGGCAGGTCTTCTGTAACAAGTCCTTCACCTGTCTCTCTCACTCTGGCTGTAAGTTGTGTGAGGGAAGACTTATGTAGCAAGTCCTTCACCTGTCTCTCCCTCTGGCTGTAAGTTGTGTGGGGGAAGACTTCTGTAGCAAGTCCTTCACCTGTCTCTCTCGCTCTGGCTGTAAGTTGTGTGGGGGGAGACTTCTGTAGCAAGTCCTTCACCTGTCTCTCTCTCTCTCTGGCTGTAAGTTGTGTGAGGGAAGACTTCGGGCCAGGTTGGAGTGAAGCCTTGGCCAGGACGTAGATGAGAGGAGGAGATGGTCGTTAGTAGACGGGACAGTGTGTGTCTCTCTCAGCGTGTGTCTTTCTGCGGGGGGGGGGGGGGGGCAGACAGGTTTACTGCCTGCCCCTCCTGTGTCTGTGACCTCTGGTGTTCCACACCACATCCTCTTCATCATCCCTACAGCAGGACACCTGTTCCCCCGCTGACACACCAACAGAGGAGAACCGAGCTGGATGGAGCCCACACTACGCTTCGCCTGGCTCCATAAAACTGACCTTCCCCACCAGCTTCACCGCTGCCCGAGACATCAGTCTGTCGGTTACACATGGTTGTACTGTTCTCTCCTCCTCAACTCATCAAAACCAAGCCAAACTCTCAGATTCTCACTCCAACTTAGCAGTGATAGACCAAACTGTTGCGAGACTCTCATAACTACAGTAACTGGCCATATGCAATGACCTTTACATTCTTCTTGAAGGGAATACTGCTGTATGTGCTGTAAATCCAACACAAGCATTAAACAGTGCCTTTGTAATGTTTTCACTAGGATATCTACCAGCTGATTAACGATGCACTGTACAACATGATTGAAGTTCCCTCCTGACAGATGAAATATAGTGCTATATAGGCATTACATTAAACCCTGTAATGATTTCCCAGGGCAAGAAAAAGGTCAAAGACCACCTGTCAGGCACACAATGATGGGACAATGCAAATGCAATCCAGAAGGTTTCCCTCGTACTATCCACATCAATCACATGACATCCACCTTCCATTCCAAGGCCACCGTGGTGGGAGGCGACCAGCGGAGAGTCTACCAATCTCCCCAAAAATGCCAGAATGAGGTGAGATGAGACTCATGCAAGTCTGAGAGCCTATTTATTTCAGCCCCCCAGAATCAATTAATGGCGGAATTATCCCCTGAATTCCACTATTCAGCGCCGCCAAATGACAAGAGCACCCTAGCGTGAAACCAATTTCTAAGTTCCAATCCGAGACGCACCCCAGAACCACCTACTGGGCTCACTGTGGAATTGCACCTCCCTTTCACCACTCAGCCATGGGTTCTTTCTGTCACATGGTGAGAGAGTGTGTGTGTGTGTGTGTGTGTGTGTGTGTGTGTGTGTGTGTGTGTGTGTGTGTGTGTGAGAGTGTGTGTGTGTTTGTGTGTGTGTGTGTGTGTGTGTGTGTGTGTGTGTGTGTGTGTGTGTGTGTGTGTGTGTGTGTGTGTGTGTGTGTGTGTGTGTGTGCGTGTATGTGCACAGCAGCCATTCAAAAATAAAGTCCCACTGTGTTCTGGATATAGACTAGCGATATTGGCTACTGTATAACGTTTCTCTTAAAGCACAACAGAGTCAAACGTACTGAAAGGAGAAAGACGTGGTCAGAGAGATACTGGAGGGAAATGTGTTACTCCAGCACAGAGGAGGATGTGATACACAGAAGTAAGAGATGTTCTTGGTATTAAAGGACCAGAGCTACGAATCTACAGACAAGGAACAGACAGGGAGACAGATAGACAGGGAGACAGACAGACAGGGAGACAGATAGACAGGGAGACAGACGGACAGGGAGACAGACAGACAGGGAGACAGACAGACAGGGAGGCAGACAGACAGGGAGACAGACAGACAGGGAGACAGATAGACAGGGAGACAGGGAGATAAATAGACAGACAGACAGGGAGACAGATAGGGAGACAGGGAGGGAGACAGGGAGGGAGACAGGGAGAGACAGGAGGCAGAGGTAAAGGGCAGAAGATGTCTTCTTGAAATGACTAGTGAAAAAGATATGAAGTGTTTCCACCACCCTATACAGCTGGAGAGCAGCCTGCTACGCTCCAGAGAGGGAGGGAGAGAAACAGAAGGCATGAAGAGAAGTTGAGGGTAATAGCACCAAAGATGGCAGTTCAACACAGGGACGCTGCTCAGACCAATTAGCCAGCCAGCAAAGAGAATTTCTCTTCTTCCGGCTCGTCACCATGAGGGGATCGCCCTTCGTCCATATCACACATTTTCTCTTCACACACACACACACACACATTTCTCCCACAGACACACACACGCCTGCTCTCTGCTGCTGCCATCACAGTGACTGATGTGATTGTTCTTTCTGGAGGAGGGCCAGTGTGCCACACTTTAATTGAAGAGTGTGTTGTGCTATCTGTCCAGCGCATCGCATCACATAGGGCTGGCCATGGCTGCTATTCTATTGTTGGGTTATCAGACAGGCTGTCAGGGGGTCCTCTCCCCTCTCCTCTCTCTCTCTCTGTCTCTCCTCTTCTTTCCTGGCTCGCTGCCTTTTCCTGTTCACAATACCAGGAAGAAAGATCACAGCCAGCCAGAATCCAATCCAGCCAGTCTCCTCTTGACAGCATTTACCATCTCAACAAAAGGCCCTGGACCAGTCCTGTCAGTGTATCCTGGATATACAGTACCATATGAGCCTAGCGTGAATGACTAAGTAAAGCCTTAATCATCATCATCACCACATCAAGGTCATTTCCCGTCAGAGAGTTATGTTATCACTAAAGTGTACTACATCTGCTTTTCCCAAGCTATAACAAGGTTTTATGGATCTCCCTCGCTTCCTCCTCGTCTAGCCCCCTGCTTTGTGTGGAGCCTATAAGCATAGTCCAATCTTCACAATGTGTGTTATCTGTCGCCGATCTCTCTCCCCTCTAAAACTCGAGACCTTTCAGAGAGAGAAGGAGAAGGAGGCCTTTCTCTTTGTGAAGGATCCTCTGTCCAGACATCAGGCAGTGGATCGATGAGTCAGGCGATGGCCCTGCTCCTATTGGTAAGGCCAGACGGGCTCTCTCTCTCTATCCCTCTCTCCTCTTCTCTCTGTTCTGTTTATCTCTGGCAGATCCCTCTGTCTCTCCCTTCCTCTTTCACTGGCTACTTGCTCTTAATTAAACATGCCGCAAAGCTATTAATTGTCAACAAGATTAAATTTGTTCCCTGGGCAGCGCCGTGAATGGGCCTCTCCGCCCAGAACAAAGGGCTCCCAATACCCATGTCAGGACTGAACAAAGACCCTGGGACGTCACTATACACCTATCTACTATACTATGCACTGAGCCGGGCCAAGCTGAGACAGGACCAGACAGAGGTGTTATTCAATGTTACTCACTGAGTCCCAATAAGGTGCTTTGGATAGGTAGAGAGAGAATCAGGCTTGTGTATCAAAGCAGCCGGTGCCAGTTTGTAAGATGACATTTGGGCTGAAACAAAGCGTTTAATCAGAACGCTGTGGGTACACCTTCACACCTGTCATAATGCCGTCACCTGCTCTGCTCAACAATTATTCAATAAAATATTTGAAATCAGCCTAGTTTTTAATCCTGCTGTGTTTCTGTTCTTTGTATTGCAATAAACACTTTTGACAAATGGTGTGACATTTAAATAAATAAGTAAATGACTGCTGAGATGAATTTAGGCGTGAGCAGCTGCCAAGGAGTAATATAATTCATGGCCATGCGTCACTGTTACTGGAGACCTGGTGCTCCAGCACTCAGGCAGAACCCACAGCCAGGTGACAGTACATCAATCCCCCCAGCCACCAGACCCTACCAGCTCCCACCCTCCCAGCCACCAGACCCTACCAGCTCCCACCTTCCCAGCCACAAGACCCTACCAGCTCCCACCTTCCCAGCCACAAGACCCTACCAGCTCCCACCCTCCCAGCCACAAGACTCTACCAGCTCCCACCTTCCCAGCCACAAGACCCTACCAGCTCCCACCCTCCCAGCCACAAGACCCTACCAGCTCCCACCTTCCGAGCCACAAGACCCTACCAGCTCCCACCCTCCCAGCCACAAGACCCTACCAGCTCCCACCTTCCCAGCCACAAGACCCTACCAGCTCCCACCCTCCCAGCCACAAGACCCTACCAGCTCCCACCCTCCCAGCCACAAGACCCTACCAGCTCCCACCTTCCCAGCCACAAGACCCTACCAGCTCCCACCTTCCCACCTTCCCAGCCACAAGACTCTACCAGCTCCCACCTTCCCAGCCACAAGACCCTACCAGCTCCCACCCTCCCAGCCACAAGACCCTACCAGCTCCCACCTTCCCAGCCACCAGACCCTACCAGCTCCCACCCTCCCAGCCACAAGACCCTACCAGCTCCCACCTTCCCAGCCACAAGAGTCTACCAGCTCCCACCCTCCCAGCCACAAGACCCTACCAGCTCCCACCCTCCCAGCCACAAGACCCTACAAGTTCCCACCTTCCCAGCCACAAGACCCTACCAGCTCCCACCTTCCCACCTTCCCAGCCACAAGACTCTACCAGCTCCCACCTTCCCAGCCACAAGACCCTACCAGCTCCCACCCTCCCAGCCACAAGACCCTACCAGCTCCCACCTTCCCAGCCACAAGACCCTACCAGCTCCCACCTTCCCAGCCACAAGACCCTACCAGCTCCCACCCTCCCAGCCACAAGACCCTACCAGCTCCCACCTTCCCAGCCACAAGACCCTACCAGCTCCCACCTTCCCGCCTTCCCAGCCACAAGACTCTACCAGCTCCCACCCTCCCAGCCACAAGACCCTACAAGTTCCCACCTTCCCAGCCACAAGACCCTACAAGTTCCCACCTTCCCAGCCACAAGACCCTACCAGCTCCCACCTTCCCAGCCACAAGACCCTACCAGCTCCCACCTTCCCAGTGGTCTCCTCTTCTCCTACCAGCTCCCACCCTCCCAGTGGCCTCCTCTTCTCCTACCAGCTCCCACCCTCCCAGTGGTCTCCTCTTCTCCTACCAGCTCCCACCCTCCCAGTGGCCTCCTCTTCTCCTACCAGCTCCCACCCTCCCAGTGGCCTCCTCTTCTCCTACCAGCTCCCACCCTCCCAGTGGCCTCCTCTTCTCCTACCAGCTCCTACCTTCCCAGTGGCCTCCTCTTCTCCTACCTGCTCCCACCCTCCCAGTGGCCTCCTCTTCTCCTACCTGCTCCCACCCTCCCAGTGGCCTCCTATTCTCCTACCAGCTCCCACCCTCCCAGTGGCCTCCTCTTCTCCTACCAGCTCCCACCCTCCCAGTGGCCTCCTCTTCTCCTACCAGCTCCCACCCTCCCAGTGGCCTCCTCTTCTCCTACCTGCTCCCACCCACCCAGTGGCCTCCTCTTCTCCTACCCGCTCCCACCCTCCCAGTGGCCTCTTCTTCTCCTACCCGCTCCCACCCTCCCAGTGGCCTCCTCTTCTCCTACCAGCTCCCACCCTCCCAGTGGCCTCCTCTTCTCCTACCTGCTCCCACCCTCCCAGTGGCCTCCTCTTCTCCTACCTGCTCCCACCCTCCCAGTGGCCTCCTCTTCTCCTACCTGCTCCCACCCTCCCAGTGGCCTCCTCTTCTCCTACCCGCTCCCACCCTCCCAGCCACCAGACCCAGTCCAGCCATCATACACTAGCCCCTCCTCTCAGTCCCATATTCATTGCAGTCCACCCTCCCAGACCCAGTCTAGTTCACCCCTCCACCAGTCCACCTCCCTCCCAGTGTAGTCTACCCATCACACCAGATCTAGAGTCAGAGAACAGTGGTCCAGTCTTTAAAAGTTCAGCTTCAGTTTCCCAGAACAGCCAACAGCCAACCCATCCAGTAGTAAACCTACCAACACAACCGTGACCTAACCCCAGACCAAGGGTCTGTTATGTTAGTACAGCTTTAAGACCCTGCTGTTCTGTCTGCATCTGTCTGTCGGTCTCTGTCTCTCTATGTCTCTGTCTGTCTGCCTCTGTCTGTCGGTCTCTGTCCGTCTGTCTGCCTCTGTCTGTCGGTCTCTGTCCGTCTGTCTGCCTCTGTCCGTCTGTCTGCCTCTGTCCGTCTGTCTGCCTCTGTCCGTCTGTCTGCCTCTGTCTGTCGGTCTCTGTCCGTCTGTATGCCTCTGCCTGTCGGTCTCTGTCCGTCTGTCGCTCTCTCTCTGTCTCTCTATCGGTCTCTGTCCGTCTGTCGCTGTCTCTCTGTCTCTCTATCGGTCACTGTCTGTCTGCTTGTCTCTGTCTGAAGGTCTCTGTCTGTCTGTCTGTCTGTCTGTCTGTCTGTCTGTCTGTCTTGGCCACTATCTGTTTCTGTCTCTGTATGTTTGTCTCTGTATGTTTGTCTCTGTCTGTTTGTCTGTGTATTTTTGTCTCTGTCTGTAGGTCTCTGTCTGTAGGTCTCTGTCTGTCGGTCTCCGTCTCTCTGCCGGTTTCCGTCTGTCAGTCGGTCTCTGTCTGTCTGTCTGTCTGTCTGTCTGTCTGTCTGTCTGTCTGTCTGTCTGTCTGTCTGTGTCTATCTGTCACTGTCTGTCTGTCTGTCTGTCTGTCTGTCTGTCTGTCTGTACTCTGTCTGTCTCTGTCTGTACTGTACTATGTCTGTTTGTCTTTGTCTGTAGGTCTCTGTATGTCGATCTCTGTCTCTGTCTGTCGGTTTCTGTCTGTCTGTCTGTCTGTCTGTCTGTCTGTCTGTCACTGTCTGTCTGTTTGTCTTTCTCTGTCTGTCTGTCTGTCTCTGTCTGTCTGTCGGTCTCCGTCTCTCTGCCGGTTTCTGTCTGTCAGTCGGTCTCTGTCTGTCTGTCTGTCTGTCTGTCTGTCTGTCTGTCTGTCTGTCTGTCTGTCTGTGTCTATCTGTCACTGTCTGTGTCTGTCTGTCTGTCTGTACTCTGTCTGTCTCTGTCTGTACTGTACTATGTCTGTTTGTCTTTGTCTGTAGGTCTCTGTATGTCGATCTCTGTCTCTGTCTGTTGGTTTCTGTCTGTCTGTCTGTCTGTCTGTCTGTCTGTCTGTCTCTTACTTTGTCGGTCTCTGTCTGTCTGTTTGTCTTTCTCTGTCTGTCTGTCTGTCTCTGTCTTTCTGTCGGTCTCTGCCTCTGTCTGTTTCGGTCTGTCTGCCTGTCCCTTTGTCTGTCTGTCGGTCTCTGTCTGTCTCTGTCTGTCTCTTTCTGTCTCTGTATAGACAGTATATCATTTGAAAACGAAAATGGTATGTACAGCTGTAGATCTATTAGGATGTTTAGAATATAGTATATACTGTACATAACACAATGAGTAAACAACATTATAGAAACAAAATGTGAGGTGACCAGCATTCAATGACTCTATATACATGGGGCATTAGTCTCAAGGTGCAGGGCTGAGTACTGAGCTTAAACACAGCCAAAGGCAAGTGTAGGTTTCATTTTGTCACGCTGTGTTCTGTTCAGGTTCACACCGACCATGTGCCAGTCTAAACAGCAGTGGATAAAGGTGTTAACAGAGTATTATGCAGGGACCTTCTTTCCTCTGTATTTCTGTGGCTTGCCTTTTCAGCAATCCCAATATTTCCCTGGCGGCTAAACTCACTGAGCATTTAGGGAATTACTTATTTAACAGATAACGTTTTCTTCTGTTGTCAGCAAAAACACTTCTTGTCCATAACGGGGGAAAACCAATGCAGTGTGAAATCAAAGGTCACCCAGAGACAAATAGCACTAACGGGGAAAAGCAGGGTGATAACCCCCCCTCACACTGACACACCCCCTCCACACACACACCCGCCCCTCCGTCCTACAACCTCCAAATTAATTAGAAGTTGAGATTCAACACATCATTTCAAAACACAGAAAGGAGCTGATGTACTTATTGTTTCAGGGAGATGTAAAGAGAACAAACATCATCAGAGTGTCTTTACCCCAGCTACTTGCACATAACATTTCCATTGACCGTCTTATATGGCAGCATAAAAGCCCCATTGATCTTAATCTGTGGAGCTGTGTTGATTCCTTCTCTGAGGAGACTGGTGGAGCCTAGTGCCTGGGCCTGGGTTTGGGATGGGCTGCCAGGGGCCCTGTACTAATGTCTAACCCCAGGCAGAGCACTGGTAATCCACAGCTTTCACAGGTGTCACTGTCTGTCCATGACCACAAGATAAGCCCCGACCCAGAGGAGGAGAGGAGAGAGGGGGGAGGGGAGAGGGAAAGAGAGAGAGAGGCAGGGGAGAGAGTGAGGTGACGAGGGGAAGGAGGAAGAGGAGAGGAAATGAAAAGGAGAGTTTGCTTGCTTGCTCAAGGAGACGGAAACCAAACGGAGTCTGACGAGAGAGACGCAGCCCCAGATAATGATGTCCAGCGGGAGCATCTATTCAGAAACATCTGCATTTCCTTATCACCATGTAGCGCTGTGCTATTAAGATGACGCGCTGATCATTTACTGGATTACCTGCCGAGGCAAGGCACCGGCACCGATTATTCACAGATCAATGAGGAGGAAATGTTTATATGGAGGAGGCACGTCTGTCTATGTGTGGGTGGTGATAAGGACAAGATGCCAGCGTCATAACCTACAGTAACCTCTGGCATGATTCACAGACCAGACACCTGCTTATATCGCCACTCCGCTTACAAACACTCACTGCTTAGTTGAATAGAAATGGGATGTTTTCACTATATAGCCTATTGTAGGTTATCTATGAGCACATTTAAAATAGTTCAAGTTGTAGGTTCTATCCAAATACAAAATAATAATGTTTCAAGTCAAATTATTTAGGGCCTTGGCAATTTTACTCATTCACTTTACACAATATCCATGTCAAAATGCAATAAATATGACATTCCTCTGAACAGTCTGAGACTACAGATGTAGGATCTTAATTTGAGCCAGTTTGATACAGCAGAAAAATAATCCTGCAGCAACGAGATCTATAAATTATTATTCATTATCCATGAATTATTATGTGGATTATAATGAATGGATATTTTTGTAGGGGTGGACCCATTTTTTAAATACATTTGATACAATTCCCTGCATTGCGTGAAAGTTCTCCTGCAACGGGGTGATCAAAATATGATCCTACATCTGTACATAGTAAGTAAGTTGGAAATTCATTTTACTTTGTGAAATATGAATGTCTTGAGTTTCTGATGATTCATTTATGTACCAGACACCAATCTAGTGAGAAATAAAAGTTTAGCTAATAAGACTTGATATGACAGCGTGATGATAATCACTACATCATATCCAACATTAATATAGCGTTCATAAACCTTTAATTCATATTACATTAACAATGGAGACTCTTGGCTTTTTATCTTCATGAGGTATGGCAGTGAAAATTGGGTATGTAGTCTAAATGGAGTCAGATGTCTTTGTTGATTTTAGGCCCTTTCGACAGGCATTTAGACCTACCGGAGAAGCCTTCTATACATGAGCCAGAAGTCAGGGTGTGTGTGTGTCTGTATGTGTACCTGCCTGCATGTGTGTTTATTCACTGTTCTCTCCCCCCCAGCGGGGAGCCTCACCACCCAGGTACCACCCACCCACCCTCCCTCCACCCTCCCTCCAAGCATCCATCCATCCCACCTCTTGTCTAATTAAACATCGTTAACATTCATCCCAAGGTCTTATGCAGATGAGCCCAGGGGGAGCGTGCTGGTGCACTGCGTATTAAGAAAGACAACTTGGGGGGTGAGGTGGGTGAGGTTGGGGGGTGTTTTGAATTGAGACGTGCCAGGATATTTCCCATTTGACCTCATTCATCAATTAATTACAGCCATTCGTGGGATGTGACGTGGAACCAAAGCTGGAGTCAGTGCTGCGTGTTGTCTCGATCCCTAGTCTAACCGCGTGATGACAGGCGTGCTGTAGCAGCTGAAGGCCTGCCATCCCTGTCTGTCTGTCTGTCTCCATTCCACACCTCACACTACGACATGTGTCTGTTACTCTGTCGCTCACAGCACAGTGAGTCAGCTAACCAGGCAGGAACACAGTCAGTCAGCTAACCAGGGAGGAACACAGTCAGTCAGCTAACCAGGCAGGAACACAGTCAGTCAGCTTACCAGGGAGGAACACAGTCAGTCAGCTAACCAGGCAGGAACACAGTCAGTCAGCTAACCAGGCAGGAACACAGTCAGTTAGCTAACCAGGGAGGAACACAGTCAGTCAGCTAACCAGGCAGGAACACGGTCAGTCACACATTCCATCACACGTTTAGATACCACAACGCTGATGTGTGCTGCTCCACAGTGGGACAACATGGAGCTGCTATCTTCACAGCACCATAGGGGTAGTGGTATCTCTCTGCTATCTTCACAGCACCATAGGGGTAGTGGTATCTCTCTGCTATCTTCACAGCACCATAGGGGTAGTGGTATCTCTCTTTATGCCAGTGGGACCCCTGCTTTACACACATATGCTGTCTCCCACGTCTCAAGTAGCAAAAATTGTGAATAGACACTTTTACATTTGATCATAGTCAGTGCTTGGAACCAACATTATTTTCCATTTGTTTCTTTCTGAACAGAACCACAATTTTTGTGGTTCTGTTCCACTGTTCCGACCAGCAAAATAAAGTTCTAAACCGGTTCGAACCCCCAAAAAGTACTGGTTTATATAGTTCCTTTCTGTTCCTTTTTAAACCTCTGAAATACACATTTTTACATTTAACTCTACATTAAATTACTTCACCAATTAGTATGGATAGAGCAGCTTGATATAGAGCTATAGTTGTTTACATGCATTTAGATAGACAAGTGTAGGGCGTGAGATGCAACTGAAATGTTGCGGGTGTAGAGAGAGCGAGAGAGGGTGGAGGAGGAGGCTTGAAGCGCTGTGTATCTTCTTATGACAGGCATGATCTGAATTAGGCCCAAAGAATTATACCTACAGAGTCTATGAAGGGTGTCTTTGAACTTGTGAGAGTTTAACATTGGACCAGAGCTAGCTAACCAACTTGTGTGTGTCAGAGCGGCACCAGAATTAAAATAAAAACACGTCCTACCTTTCTGCAGTTAATAAATCTAATATGAAACGTGATAACTATAGCATTCTTAACTAGCACTGAAAAAGTTTATACATTCTTCTCTATTTAAAAATCTCCTTCATTTCTGAATCACGCTTGTAATGTCAGTAGGCTACAGTAGCCTATGGTTATGTCAGTAGACTATAGCATCCTATGGTAATGTCAGTAGGCTACAGTAGCCTATGGTTATGTCAGTAGACTATAGCATCCTATGGTAATGTCAGTAGGCTACAGTAGCCTATGGTTATGTCAGTAGACTATAGCATCCTATGGTAATGTCAGTAGACTAAAGTAGCCTATGGTAATGTCAGTAGGCTACAGCAGCCTATGGTAATGTCAGTAGACTAAAGTAGCCTACGGTAATGTCAGTACACTACAGTAGCCTATGGTTATGTCAGTAGACTACAGCATCCTATGGTAATGTCAGTAGGCTACAGTAGCCTATGGTTATGTCAGTAGACTATAGCATCCTATGGTAATGTCAGTAGGCTACAGTAGCCTATGGTAATGTCAGTAGACTAAAGTAGCCTATGGTAATGTCAGTAGGCTACAGTAGCCTATGGTAATGTCAGTAGTCTACAGTAGCCTATGGTAATGTCAGTAGGCTACAGCATCCTATGGTAATGTCAGTAGACTACAGTAGCCTATGGCAATGTCATTAGACTTCAGTAGCCTATGGTAATGTCAGTAGGCTACAGCATCCTATGGTAATGTCAGTAGACTACAGAATCCTATGGTAATGTCAGTAGACTACAGTAGCCTATGGTCATGTCAGTAGGCTACAGCATCCTATGGTAATGTCAGTAGGCTACTGTAGCCTATGGTAGTGTCAGTAGGCTACAGTAGCCTATTTTAATGTCAGTAGGCTAAAGTAGCCTATGGTAATGTCAGTAGGCTACAGTAGCATATGGTAATGTCAGTAGGCTACAGTAGCCTATTGTAATGTCAGTAGGCTACAGTAGCCTATGGTAATGTCAGTAGGCTACAGTAGCCTATTTTAATGTCAGTAGGCTAAAGTAGCCTATGGTAATGTCAGTAGGCTACAGTAGCATATGGTAATGTCAGTAGGCTACAGTAGCCTATGGTAATGTCAGTACACTACAGTAGCCTATGGTAATGTCAGTAGGCTACAGTAGCCTATGGTAATGTCAGTAGGCTACAGTAGCCTATGGTAATGTCAGTAGGCTACAGCAGCCTATGGTAATGTCAGTAGGCTACAGTAGCCTATGGTAATGTCAGTAGGCTACAGGAGCATATGGTAATGTCAGTAGGCTACAGTAGCCTATTGTAATGTCAGTAGGCTACAGTAGCCTATGGTAATGTCAGTAGGCTACAGTAGCCTATTTTAATGTCAGTAGGCTAAAGTAGCCTATGGTAATGTCAGTAGGCTACAGTAGCATATGGTAATGTCAGTAGGCTACAGTAGCCTATGGTAATGTCAGTACACTACAGTAGCCTATGGTAATGTCAGTAGGCTACAGTAGCCTATGGTAATGTCAGTAGGCTACAGTAGCCTATGGTAATGTCAGTAGGCTACAGCAGCCTATGGTAATGTCAGTAGGCTACAGTAGCCTATGGTAATGTCAGTAGGCTACAGTAGCCTATGGTAATGTCAGTAGGCTACAGTATACTACGCTTCGGAGGAGGGGGGACAGGTAGACTACTCAAAGATTTCCAGCTGGCAGGCAGAGAGAGCGAGAGCTTTGCATAGGATCTGTGTTGTATTTTCTGTGGGACAAAAAAAAAAAAGAACATTATTAACTGGTTCCCATGCTTCTCAAATAACAGTATAGATCACTTTCGGTCCTGGTTCTGAACCCGTTTCCTCGGTTTTCAGTTCTTTTCCCTGAATCGGTTCCAACTCCTGATTATAGTAGATGGGGACAGAGGGTTTTCTGAGCCTCATAAAACAGCACTGCCCTGATTCAGTGTTGGAGATACTGTGGTGAGGAGGCTAACAGCTAGCTCATTGTGTATGCCTACTAATGTTAGATACAAAGCCCCACCAGGACACAGACAGAAGTGTTTAGCAGAATGATTGCCTCAGACAACATCTGAATACTGAGAATTGTGCATGAAAAGCAACTGACGTAGGACCTGTGTGACCGTGTGACATTTCTCTGAACCCTATTTTCACAAAATAATAAAATCAGCTAATAGCTTTGTGTGCCGAAACACAAAAGGAACACTCAAATGGATAGAATTTCCTACGAGTATTTCTGCCTGAGAGAGAGGGTTGGGTCTGGGGCTGCGGCTGACATGGGGGCAGAACAGAGCAAAGGAGGGAGGAGTGGTCCCCTCCTGTCCAAGGATCCTGTTTGTATCTGTCGGAGGAACAAGAGCCCAGGGGAAAAAACTGACTCACAAAAACACAAAAGGCCCAACATACACCTGACAAAAAACACCTGACAAAAAACACTAGGCCGTTTTGCACGACACATCTAATGCATGATGGAGAAAAGCTCAATCTATAAAACACAGACAGTGGCCAATCCAATCACCTTCAAGGGCCATAGATTCTCCTCTCTCATCTGCTAGTTTAGCCTTTCCCCTTGCATGTGCCTTTTCCACCAATAGGCATATGCTTCCATCTGGAATTCCTTTGGCTCTCAACTCTCTCCCTAACTAATCCAGTCCAGTCCATCCACAGACAGCCAGCCAGACAGAGACAGACAGCTAGCCTGTGAGACAGACAGCGACTAAACCAACAGACAGGGGGAGCTGCTGAGACAGTAAAGTAGTGAAAGCGAATGGCGTCAACGCGGCTGAGGAAACGATGATGAACTACAACATTGGCAGGGTGATTAACTCCTTCAGAGGAAGGCCCTAAAAACTGTCAAAGATTTGCAGTAGTAATAATATGAATATCCTTGCTTCAGGTCCTGAGCTACAGGAAGTTAGATTCGGGTATGTCATTTTGGGCAAAAATTGAAAAAAAAGGGTCCAATCCTTAAGAGGATATAGCCAAGATATTGTTACTCATTGTGTATACATTAATACTTTTATCATTACATGTTTTACTTCTATTATTTCTCTATTTTCTTTCTCTCTGTAAGTTAGCATTTCACTGTTAGTCCACACCTGTTGTTTACCAAGCATGTGACAAATTTCTGCTAGACAGTTTTTGCTACCATGTGGGTTTTAGCTTGCTTGAGCCAGTTAACTGAGGAGTGTTAATTCACCTGTTTCCATACATGTTTCATTTTAAAACATGTATCTTACAAAGGAGTTTAATCGAACTGCTTAACTATTTATCTAGACATGGAATTTTATTTGTTTTTTTTACTCATTTTTTTCTAATCTTTACAGGAAAATGCCAACGGCACTATCTGATGTGTGGAGACATTTCACTGCAGCTAATGTAGAAGGAAAAGCTGTGTACATTTGCAAATACTGTGCCACATCATAAGTGAAGAACGCAACAAAGATGCAGAATCATCTGGCTAAGTGCATAAAGTTCCCTCAGCGCTCACAACAAGCAACCTCTGACAAAAATCCCTCTACTTCTATTCGAGGTGGAAATGATGAATCAGACACATTATTGATAGCAACAGCTCATGGTCCTCTTGGAATCAGAAGTTTTTTTTTACTCAATGGAGGAACGTAGTCTGGTTCACCTCTGATGCTCACATGCAATGTGTATTGGAAGAGATTTCTGAATGTTCTTCGCCCAGCATACACCCATTCAACCAGACATGCTTTATCTACTCATTTGCTGGATGCAGAGTTCAACTGAGTTCAAGTGAAGGTAAAGCAAATCATAGAGAAAGCAGACTGTATTGCAATCATCTCTGATGGGTGGTCAAATGTTTGTGGGCAAGGTAAGATTAACTACATCATCTCCACCCCTCAACCAGTATTCTACAAGAGCACAGACACAGGGGAAACAGACACACCAGTCTCTACATTGCAGATGAGATGAAGGCAGTCATCAATGACCTTGGACCACAGAAGGTATTTGTACTGGTGACAGACAATGAGGCGAACATGAAGGCTGCTTGGTCTAAAGTGGAGGAGTCCTACCCTCACATAACACCCATTGGCTGTGCTGCTCATGCATTGATTCTGCTCCTCAAGGATATCATGGTACTGGAAACAATGGATACACTCTACAAGAGAGCCAAGGAAATGGTTAGGTATGTGAAGGGTCATCAGGCTATAGCAGCAATCTACCTCACCAAGCAAAGTGAGAAGAACAAGAGCACCACATTGAAGCTGCCCAGCAACACCCGCTGGAGTGATGTTGTCATCATGTTTGACAGTCTCCTGGAGGGGAAGGAGTCTCTCCAAGAAATGGCCATACCACAGTCTTCCGATATGGACAGACCCATCAAGAGGATCCTCCTGGATGATATATTTTGGGAGAGAGTGGTAAGCATCCTGAAACTCCTGAAACCTATAGCCTATAAACCTATAGCCTACCTAACCTATAAACCTATCGCCATTGCACAGATTGAGGGCGACAATGCCATCCTGTCTGATGTTCAGACTCTGCTTGCAGATGTAAGAGAAGAAATCTGCCCTGCCCACTTCACTGTTGCTCCAAGCAGAGAAAACTGCAGTTCTGAAATACATCAAAAAGTGTGAAGACTTCTGCCTGAAGCCCATACACGCCGCAGCGTACATGTTGGACCTCAAGTATGCTGGCAAGAGCATCCTGTCTGGTGCAGAGATCATCAAGGCCTATGGTGTCATCACTACCGTGTCTCGCCACCTTGGCCTGGATGAGGGCAAAGTTCTTGGCAGTCTGGCGAAGTACACTTCCAAGCAAGGGCTTTGGGTTGGAGATGCAATATGGCAGCGGTAACAACATATCTCATCAGCCACCTGGTGGAAGGGACTTTGTGGATCTGAGGCTCTTTCCCCTGTTCCCTCCATTATCATCCAAATCAGAGCGCAACTGATCCTTGTTTGGGAACTCCCAAAGCCAGCAGCATACCACCCTGCATACCACTGCTGGCTTGCTTCTGAAGCTAAGCAGGGTTGGTCCTGGTCAGTTCCTGGATGGGAGACCAGATGCTGCTGGAAGTGGTGTTGGAGGGCCAGTAGCAGGCACTTTTTCCTCTGGTCTAAAAAAATGTCCCAATGCCCCATGGCAGTGATTGGGGACACTGCCCTGTGTACGGTGCTGTCTTTTGAATGGGATGTGAAATGGGTGTACTGACTCTGAGGTCATTAAAGATCCCATGGCACGAATTGTAAGAGTAGGGGTGTTAACCCTGGTGTCCTGGCTAAATTCCCAATCTGGCCCTCAAACCATCACGGGCACCTAATAATCCCCAGTTTACAACTGGCTCATTCATCCCTCAACTCTCCCCTGTAACTATTCCCCAGGTTGTTGCTGCAAATGAGAATGTGTTCTCAGTCAACTCACCTGGTAAAATAACAGATAAATAAAAAAAAGCACTCAACAGGCTGACCAATACAAGGGTTGAAAAACTGGTGGCCATCAAGAACAAATTATTATTTACAATGCCAGCCTAGGAATAGTGGGTTAACTGCCTTGTTCAGTTCTTGTATTTTTACCTTGTCAGCTCAGGGATTCAATAAAGCAACCTTTCAGTTACTGGCCCAACGCTCTAACCACTAGACTCTAACCACTAGACGACTCTAACCACTAGACTCTAACCACTAGGCTACCTGCCGCCGACATTGAGGAGGTCCAGGGAGAAGACATGGAAGCCTGAGAGGAACACAACCAAAGCTTTATTTTCTAGACTATCATTTTACAGATGTATGTTGAAAATGTTTTTGGGAGATGCGATGGATCATTGGGGATCATTCAATATTCCCTTTCTTTTGTTGTTCAGTGAAATCATCCCATGTGAAGAGTCAACTCATTTAATGAAAGTTTAAATTCGTAACTAAATCATTTTTTAGATTTCTGTTGGAAGGATGATGTCTAATTATGAGGTAAAAGGTTTCTGTTTCTGTCCCCATATGATATGGTAAACATATCCAATGCAAAAAACATCTACATTTAAATGGTATTAATATTAATTTGCATATATTTCTGTTAATTCCCATACATTCCCGCTAATTCCCATATATTCCCGTTAATTCCTATGGAAAGTTTCCACCTCTGAATATTCCCCAAAATGTGCAACCCTACAAGCCACTCATATCAATGATAAGACTGGTCCTCTAGACGTAGCCTAAAACCCTTTACCTTGAGTGTTACTGGGAATACTTGGTTTTCTTTTTGACCCGTTTATGCTAGCAGCCAAAAACACATTCGACTAGGGGTTCAATTACACAACATTCAAACCATTGATAGCAATTCATAGAGCAAAATGATAGTATTATTTAACTCTTCGGGAGTACAAGCCTATAGCAAAAGCCAGCATATATCCATCCGCTACACACAGAGTCAGGTCCTGGAGGGATAGTGTGTGTTTGAGCCCTGTGCTCTGTAGCTCTGAAGTCTAGAGTGGGTGACAGGGGTAGGGAGAGAGTGAGATAACACTCATGATTGGGCCATGTGCTGAGCTCCTAGCAGCCCCCTGGGCCAATGTCTGCTAGGCCTTCTGGGAAGGGGCTGGGCTGTGTAGAACATCCTCTTTCAGACAGTAGCTTCAGAGACTTCTCCTCTTTGATGTGCAGATAGTCAGATGCCCTGTGGACCGTTCCTTCCGGGCGCCACGCGCCCCTAGTCTCGTTAGCATTCAATAGCATTCAGAACTAAACGCAGAACCAAAATAAACTCCCCCTCGCATACCAGCAGCGGGTGCAGAAATCAAATCAGTACGAGAATACTATGATACTGCTTCCTGTATTGCAGAAGGCTGAAGGACCACAGACACTGTTTCTAGACAAGAGGATGTTGGCAGTGCACAAAATTAGAATCGGTGAAGGGAAGATAATGTTTTGTAAATGTTGTAGTCTTCCACTGGAACTGATAAATTAGTGTCTTTCTTTCTCTAGTGAAGGTGAACCTCACAGTGGGAGCCACATCTCCTCGTCTCAAATTCTCTAACAATTACACAGTGAGGCTCTGATTGTTTTTTTTCCAACTGAAAAAATGGCCACTGCCTCCTCCTCACCTTTCTCATCCCAGCATCTCTCATTTATTATTTAGGTTTTCATTTGGTTATTTGACTTTGGTGTTCTCGTTTGGAGAGACGAGTAAGCCTCTTCTAAACAGCCCCCGCCCTAATCCATTAGACTAAACCCAGCACACAGCAGACAGCACACAGCAGACAGCGTGCCGCAATTGACCATTAAAGAGGTTATTGATATAACAAGCCTTGCCTCTTCATTATCCTTCTAATTCATGTGTAATTGTAGAAGCAGGGAGGATGTTTAGTTATTTTCACCTTGAAGTTGAAAGAGAAAGAGTTCTTTGAGCCTCTCAGCCACCACATTTGGCCGTTTCTATTTTATATCCTCTGTATCACAGACAGAGATCGTTAAAGTCTTGACTCTTGACCAAAGCCAACCATTGTCGACCGTTTGATCAACAACAAGCTTTTGTGTTTATGACAAAAGTTCCCCAAAATTACAGCGACAGCATTTAATCAAAGTAACACCTCTAGCGAACACTCTGGAGGACGAGAGGCGAGACTGCTCGCTGCCTCTGAATAATCTTCAGCTTCTCAGAATGATATGCGATATTGTGGTCAAGTGAATGGAAAGACGTGGTATCTTATGTGTCACGCGAGATAAGGATCAATACCACTCAATAGTCTATTAACAGCTGGGTCTCAGCTCTGTCCAGCTCTGTTCAGTCTGAAACACAGGCCCTGTCCACCAGCCATTAAAATGAGAGAGTGCAATAGAAACCGATACCCTCTTTTCTGTTAACAGTCAAAGCCTCTTAATCATCTGGGCTTCCCATTGACTCACTGCTCCTTGCTTCTTTCTTTCTGACGGTGCTGCTCAGGTAGTTAACACATCTGCTCCCTTCGCCCCGGCCCAAAGAAAAGATGACTCTGAAGGAATGAGTTTGGGAGGATTGAGGTCAGGGAGGATGAGGATCAGTTTAGGAGCGCTGCAAGCAACACTACTCACTACAACATTCACTACACTAGTCCATGGTGATACATGTTCCCCAAGCGACCACAATGTAGCGTGTGCACAAACCATCCAAGTCTACTGTTTCAGGATTCCATTGAGTAGAATCAGCTAGCAATAGTAGCTAGTTGATTTAGAAAGTCAACTAAGCCAGAATCACACTCGATGGTCTTGCCAGTTTCCTGAAGGACACTTCAGTATAATGAAACAATATTGCTATTGATCTGTAGTATTTCATCTCTAATAATGCTGAAGACAACAGCTTTAGGGCTATAGAACTACACCCATTTATCACCAGTTACACATTGTTTTTCAACATTTCTAGATGTATACATTTTTTATTTGTGTTGTCTCCTAAATCTGCTTTGTTGGGCTTTACTAGTTTCTAGACATTTGGTAGTGGATTCAGGACAATTTGTGCCCACGTCATCTAACATGTCCATGCAAGGCAAAACCTACAGTATTTTGTCCCAAGGGTAGGCACTTCTCTTGGCTTTGAGGTCTCTATACCAGCTGCCTGGGTTTGGTGAAGAGAAAGAAAGAGAGAGGTAGTCTTAACTTTAGAGGGAAAATACTTTAGTGGGCTGTCATGCTAGTCTGATCTTCCTCTCTCTTTTTCCTCTTCCTCCTCCTCCTCGTCTTCTTTTCCCTTTCTCCCCTCCTTTGCTCCGGTCCCTTCCTTGCCTTGGGCTCTGCCAGCGGAGAATGCTACTGTGCTGGGGAGGCGGTCAGCGTCACATGATGGTCCCCTCAGTGGCTTGGTACCGCCCCCGTTCGGCAGGATGGGGGCCGTCACATTAGTTTCTGTCAGGGCCCGGTGTGCCAGCCATTCATCAGGCCTGACAGCCATAGCATCCTCTCCCGTACCCATCCCCTCCCTCTCTCTGTGTGCCCCGAAACTGGGCACGCCCGGCCCCACTGCATCCCAAATACACACAGAGCAGAGAGAGAGAGAGAGAGGAGAGGAGAGAGAGAAAGAGAGAAAGAGAGAAAGAAGAGTGAGAGGATCGGAGAGAGCGAGGAGAGAGAGAGACAGATAAAGAGAGAGAGAGAGAGAGAATAAGAGAGAGAATGAGAAAGAAAAATAATGAAAGAGAAAGGACATGAGAGGAGAGAGCGTGAGAGAGAGATAGAGAGAGAAAGAAAGGAGAGAGAAAAAGAGAAAGGAAATAGACCGAGAAAGAAAGAGAGCGAGAGAGAGAGAGAGAGCAGCACACCGTACAGACAAAATTATATAGTGCATACATCAAATTGTATTTGCTTTGTAAACAACAGCTGTAGACAAAAAGTGAAATACTTACTTATGGGCCCTTCCCAACAATGCAGAGAGACAAATATTGAAAAAAAATAATAATACATACTGTAATTAGTAACGATAACCAGTAGAGGGGTACAAGGTAATTGAGGTAGATATGTACATATACATTTAGGTAGGGGTAGAGTGACTAGGCAACAGGATATGTAATAAACAGTAGCATCAGCGTATGTCATGAGACAAAAGAGTGCAAAGAGGGCACATAGTCCAGGTAGCTATTTGATTAACTATTTAGTAGTCTTATGGCTTGGGGGTAAAAGCTGTTCAAGGTTCTGTTGGTTCCAAACGTGGTGCATCGGTACCTCTTGCCGTGCAGTAGTAGAGAGAACAATCCGTGACTTGGTTGGCTGGAGTCTTTGACAATTTATTTACTGAACCAGTCAAAAGTTTGGACACACCTTCTCATTCAAGGGTTTTTCTTTATGTTTTACTATTTCATACATTGTAGAATAATGAAAATAACAAAACAATGAAATAACACATATGGAATCAAGTAGCAACCAAAAAAGTGTAAAACAACTTTAGAGTCTTCAAAGTAGCCACCCTTTGCCTTCATGACAGCTTTTGGGATTATCTCAACCAGCTTCACCTGGAATGCTTTTCCAACAGTCTTGAAGGAGTTCCCAGATATGCTGAGCACTTGTTGGCTGCTTTTCCTTCACTCTGCAGTCCAACTCATCCCAAACCATCTCAATTGGGTTGAGGTCGGGTGATTGTGAAGGCCAGGTCATCTGATGCAGCACTCCATCACTCTCCTTCTTGGACAAATAGCCCGTTCACAGCCTGGAGGTGTGTTTTGGGTTACTGTCCTGTTGAAAAACAAATGATAGTCCCACTAAGTGCAAACCAGAAAAAAGGGGTAAAAAAAAAAAAATCCCTTGGAACAATGTTCACCCACTCCATTGTTGATCATTGATAGGGTTATAAGGATCACTTAATAATGAGGCAGTTAACATTGGTAAACCTAATCATTTTCCCACATTTTCAATCTGGTAGTAGTGGAAGAAATCCATAAAATGTTCTTGAAAACAATCATGTTGTAGCTGTCAATTATTAACATATTAACTCACATTCTGTCCCTTTCTGGAGATATTTACAGTATTACTTTTGAAGTGCTTCAAACTCCATGATACATGCGGTCGAGCAGAGTACAGAATAGGTGATGAGTGGTGTCCTATGTGCTCTCCTGGTAAGATAGACCATTAAATATGGGTGTGAGGTAATACCATTTCTGGATTGTGTTAATATGAAGAGTGAAATCCACTTGATTTATGCAAAACACCCAAGGATTTACAGAAATAGTTCTGAACAACACACATTGTACTTGTCTGCATTGCAATTATGGTATGAATTGCTTTGATGTGTATATAGGGTTCATTAATTCTCCAATTTGTTGAGGGACATACTTATAACTCAAATTTGTACAAATATGTAACATTAATGGACAATTGATATGTTACACAGAGAGTCCGGACTCTCTCTCTCCCAGTCTCTCTCTCTGTATATATATATAGATATATCTGAGAGAGAGAGCAGCACACAGCACAGACACACTGATGGATTTATTTATTACGCCTTTCATTACCCAGGAGGCCCATGGTGAATCACAATGCTCTCCCTGCCACAGCAACGTCATGTTCAGCTATTCTATTCTGCCGCTGCCCTGACTCCCAGCTGTAGACTAGACTAGCAGGAGGCCACTAGATATACACAGGACAATCTTCAGACAATATTTTATATCAATCCATTTAGGACTATACAGAATGAAAATCAATTCATCATAACTTATTGTATACAAACATATTTGTTTTTTACAGGTTTGCGTACATTTTCAGTGCAATGGACCTTTTGAGAGAGAGGTTGATGCTATTATCTCTTCACCTTGCCTGGAACAGATTCCTATTGAATCTTTATCTGTCTATGCAAGCCAAGCGAAAGCTCCCTGTTTTATTATAAGGCCCAGTCGGCACTATTCAAATCGCTTTTTATGCTCCTCATTTTGAGCAACGACGACCCAGAATACGTTCATTTATGCGTGACAACCCGCTGATTCAAAAGCAATCTGGAAAAAACCAAGCAACCAGCCAAGTAGTAGATGTGTGAAGCTAGATTGAGTTCAATACCGTCTGCAAAACTTAGTATTATTGATCTAGGCCAGGATGGTAAATTCAATAGCCTAAAGAAGTTAGAAGTGTGGATCTACAAGCCAAGCAATTCAATAGTGTTCAGCTCATGCAGTAGTGAGGATCTGGGCCCTGTCTGATTCAATCCAGCCAGCCGGAGAGAAAAGGCTACCAGGGATGGAGGAGCAAAGAAATGCAATACACAGTCAGCAGGAGAGAGGATCTTAGGAGTCAACAAATGTAATAGAGCCACTTTATCTCCTCATATGTTCTGGCAACTAAATTTAGAGTGTTGGTGGAGGTTCCCCTCTCCAAGCACCCAGGAGCTCGGGAGTTGATCCTAAATAAACCAGCGGTCTTTATTGCATCTTCCTCAGATGCAGAGCCAAGCTCTGGTTTAATGATGACAAATCCACACCATGTGTTCTTCATGTCTGCCAGTAATGAGGGATGCTTAAACGAGAAATTGACGCGCAAAGCGTCTTCTGTCAACAACAGAAGAGAAAATGAGGCAATGAGATTGCCAATGGGGCCTCACACTGATCAAGAGAATGGCAGCTCATTGGAGACTTAAGGTAATTCACTACTATCATCATCTAAGCCTGGGAGACAGTGTACGACTGCACAGGCACATTGGAAATGCTACTCTCATGTCTAACCCTGGGCATTTACAATTAAGGCCAAATTAAGTGTGGCATAAATTAGCAAAAGATAACACAAACTAGTGCACAGGGGGCGGAGGCTGAATGTGATCTACACCACTCAAGAGTATACGATACATTTATTCTCAATTAAGAGTTTGAACAACGTCAAAGCCTGAGCTTGAATACTGCCCATCATTTTTGGGGGGGGGGGATTTGAATATCTGCTCCATTCTCTCAAGACATTAGGATGAGGAATCACTCGTTAAAAATAAGGAGGAGGAAAGCAGCAAGATAAGCATTTCTAATTACTACAGTGTTTGTTTCCTAATTTGTGACCAGTGACATTAAAATTGCCGTTAAAAAAAAAGAAGTTGGAGAGGCAGAGGCAATAAAGTCTGTGGGTGAGAGGAGGAGGAGGCGGAGGGTGGGACGTGATGGGAATATAGGAATGGAAAACCTGGGCTCTGTAGAACAAGCTCTGAATAAAATAGCCGCTGTGGTTGTAATCCTTACACTAACTGCACTGTCAAGCAGCTAATAAAAATAGGCTGATGGCAGATCAAGTCTCAGTGATTCAAATAAATTCAAAGCTTTTCTTAACCGAATTTCCCCAAATCCTGCTCTGACTCATTTTGAGACTATTTTTGTAGCATCTTTTCTATCCCTCCCTTCTGCTCGCCTACCCTTTTCCTAACTCTCTCTCCCCCTCCCTTCTGCTCACCTACCCTTTTCCTAACTCTCTCTCCCCCTCCCTTCTGCTCACCTACCCTTTTCCTAACTCTCTCTCCCCCTCCCTTCTGCTCGCTAACCCTTTTCCTAACTCTCTCTCCCCCTCCCTTCTGCTCACCTACCCTTTTCCTAACTCTCTCTCCCACTCCCTTCTGCTCGCTAACCCTTTTCTTAACTCTCTCTCCCTCTCCCTTCTGCTCTCCTACCCTTTTCCTAACTCTCTCTCCCCCTCCCTTCTGCTCACCTACCCTTTTCCTAACTCTCTCTCCCCCTCCCTTCTGCTCGCTAACCCTTTTCCTAACTCTCTCTCCCTCTCCCTTCTGCTCTCCTACCCTTTTCCTAACTCTCTCTCCCCCTCCCTTCTGCTCACCTACCCTTTTCCTAACTCTCTCTCCCCCTCCCTTCTGCTCACCTACCCTTTTCCTAACTCTCTCTCCCCCTCCCTTCTGCTCACCTACCCTTTTCCTAACTCTCTCTCCCCCTCCCTTCTGCTCACCTACCCTTTTCCTAACTCTCTCTCCCCCTCCCTTCTGCTCCCCTACCCTTTTCCTAACTCTCTCTCCCCCTCCCTTCTGCTCACCTACCCTTTTCCTAACTCTCTCTCCCTCTCCCTTCTGCTCACCTACCCTTTTCATAACTCTCTCTCCCCCTCCCTTCTGCTCGCCTACCCTTTTCCTAACTCTCTCTCCCCCTCCCTTCTGCTCACCTACCCTTTTCCTCTCTCTCCCCCTCCCTTCTGCTCACCTACCCTTTTCCTAACTCTCTCTCCCCCTCCCTTCTGCTCACCTACCCTTTTCCTAACTCTCTCTCCCTCTCCCTTCTGCTCACCTACCCTTTTCCTAACTCTCTCTCCCACTCCCTTCTGCTCGCTAACCCTTTTCCTAACTCTCTCTCCCCCTCCCTTCTGCTCGCCTACCATTTTCCTAACTCTCTCTCCCCCTCCCTTCTGCTCACCTACCCTTTTCCTAACTCTCTCTCCCCCTCCCTTCTGCTCTTCTACCCTTTTCCTAACTCTCTCTCCCCCTCCCTTCTGCCTCCCTACCCTTTTCCTAACTCTCTCTCCCCCTCCCTTCTGCTCGCTAACCCTTTTCCTAACTCTCTCTCCCTCTCCCTTCTGCTCACCTACCCTTTTCCTAACTCTCTCTCCCCCTCCCTTCTGCTCACCTACCCTTTTCCTAACTCTCTCCCCCTCCCTTCTGCTCCCCTACCCTTTTCCTAACTCTCTCTCCCCCTCCCTTCTGCTCTCCTACCCTTTTCCTAACTCTCTCTCCCTCTCCCTTCTGCTCTCCTACCCTTTTCCTAACTCTCTATCCCTCTCCCTTCTGCTCTCCTACCCTTTTCCTAACTCTCTCTCCCTCTCCCTTCTGCTCTCCTACCCTTTTCCTAACTCTCTCTCCCCTCCCTTCTGCTCACCTACCCTTTTCCTAACTCTCTCTCCCCCTCCCTTCTGCTCCCCTACCCTTTTCCTAACTCTCTCTCCCCCTCCCTTCTGCTCCCCTACCCTTTTCCTAACTCTCTCTCCCCCTCCCTTCTGCTCTCCTACCCTTTTCCTAACTCTCTATCCCTCTCCCTTCTGCTCTCCTACCCTTTTCCTAACTCTCTCTCCCTCTCCCTTCTGCTCTCCTACCCTTTTCCTAACTCTCTCTCCCCCTCCCTTCTGCTCACCTACCCTTTTCCTAACTCTCTCCCCCCCTCCCTTCTGCTCGCCTACCCTTTTCCTAACTCTCTCTCCCCCTCCCTTCTGCTCGCCTACCCTTTTCCTAACTCTCTCTCCCCCTCCCTTCTGCTCACCTACCCTTTTCCTAACTCTCTCTCCCCCTCCCTTCTGCTCGCCTACCCTTTTCCTAACTCTCTCTCCCCCTCCCTTCTGCTCGCCTACCCTTTTCCTAACTCTCTCTCCCCCTCCCTTCTGCTCCCCATCTCCCCTCTCACAGTATCATTGCTAAATCTATTTAGGACCGCCGCTGGGAGCAATTGAGCAGAAATGGGTTTGTGCACATCTTGAAAACGGCGTCTGTCATAAAAATACAAAGGTTCTGCACAAAGAGACTGGTTAAATAGCCATGTGTCCGGTAGCCTGCAGGAGGCTGTGGCACCAGGGCTAGTGTTGACTGATGAGCAGCAGGACAGCACCCTTACTGTACTAGCTTTCCTTTAGGAAAATATGTGACAATAGACCAGATCACTGCAGCTGTATCATAGAATAGGCAGTAGACTATTATAGAAAACTTGCTGCACTACGTGACTGGGCAATACTGAGAGCACGGTAGGCTGACCAGCCATCAGGCAACAGTGTATTTGCATCACAATTTCAATTGCAGGGGTTCTACTCTGTCTTTGTACCACACAGCCAATAACAGAGGAGATCTGTGGGGGAGAGAAACAGCTGCCTACTCCTTTCATCCAATTAGGTTGAGTCTGTGGCACCATGTGACAGGTCATCTCCTGTGTTTGTTGGGGGGAGATAATGGGAGTTCAGTTAAAGCAGTCTGAACCTCAAAGAGCACGTTCATCTCCATGACTTTGAATTCATTACCCCTCAAAGATAAGTCTCCTTTTAAAGCACAGAGCTGTATTTGTCAATGTCACTGCACAAAGGAGAGGGGCAACTTATTCATGCCAAACATGCCTCCAGTTTACACTTTTGGTCGCCCCTTTGAGCACTATTTTTTAATTGAAAGAGGTTCCCTTTCTTGTTCTTCTCCTTTTTTTTTAGCAGGAGTGTCTCTGAGATACCCCTTCTTCTACCATGCAGTTTGAATCCCTGAGAGGAGTCAGTCACTCACGATAACATATCTTTCAATTACAGTTTTATTGTGACTCCCATCCGGTTGCCATTCAAGCCTCTCTTCTTCCTCAAACCCGAGCACACCTGCAAATGGAAAAGTGACACATGGGGCTGCATAGAAACCAAAGCGCTCTCATCTCAGCCATCAGCCATCACACTACACACTGCCTGGCTGCCTGGCAAGAACAGGAGCAGGGGCCGATGTGTTTTATCTGAGCTGGGGGACCAACTACGAGGGAGGGGAGGAAGGGAGGGAGGGGCGGTTGATGAGTGGAATTGGGTGCAAGGAAAGGCAAGGGGACAGACTCAACTCCCCCCATCCTATCCCATACCTCTGCTCACTGCCTGCCTCCCTGCTCAAATTGACAGGCGGGGGATTGAGGGCTAAGATTAGCAGCCACTTTCTCACAGAAGGCCAGGGAGATACAGTATTGAGAATGAATGGCCATGTCATGTTGTCAATGTTGTAACCTTGGCAACAGACAGAGTACTATTTTAGTCCCCTCCGCTGGCCACCGGGGTTGGGTGGGAGCAGAGACGGTAGTGTTGGGGCTGAGTGTCATGCTGCCTATAGTACTGTACGGCCTGGATCATTAACACAGAACAAGGGCTAACAACCTGGATGCCTGTAACATATACTCTCACTCTACAGACCTATTTCAAGGCATTTTGTTCAAAGCATCTCAATGAAACCTTAGCTGAATGAAGGCAGCAATATGCCAGTTAATGGGTAGGCCAGTAGTACCACAGTAGGTGAAGACACAAAGTGCAATCCATTCACGAATCATAGTCAAAATAAAACCTTAGGTAACATGAATATACAAGTCACTCTTCTGTCTATGTTTAGGCGACAGTACTTTGCCAATGGAATTCACGTCTACAAATCTGGATGAATGCTTGGGAGGCCGGTATAATACATCTCATGGGTACAACTCTTTATCAAACACAACCACTCCATACACACCCAAACAAACAAACACAACCACTCCATACACACCCAAACAAACAAACACAACCACTCCATACACACCCAAACAAACAAACAAACACAACCACTCCATACACACCCAAACAAACAAACACAACCACTCCATACACATCCAAACAAACAAACACAACCACTCCATACACACCCAAGCAAACAAACACAACCACTCCTTACACACCCAAACAAACAAACAAACACAACCACTCCATACACACCCAAACAAACAAACACAACCACTCCATACACACCCAAGCAAACAAACACAACCACTCCATACACACCCAAACAAAACAAACAAACAAACAAACAAACAAACACAACCACTCCATACACACCCAAACAAACAAACACAACCACTCCATACACACCCAAACAAACAAAAACAAACACAACCACTCCATACACACCCAAACAAACAAACACAACCACTCCATACACACCCAAACAAACAAACACAACCACTCCATACACACCCAAACAAACAAAAACAACCACTCCATACACACCCAAACAAACAAACACAAACACAACCACACACCGAAACAAACGCAAAGAGCATCTTCAACTCCAGCTCTGTTCTTCAGATGCTACAGATCGTCATCATCTGTTGACGACATCAAAGCTGTCAAACAACTGATTTCTTTCTTTCTGTTGTTCCTTCTGACAGACGTGTATGGAGACAAGATGCTTCAACAGCCATGGTGCTTCTTCTCTGCCCACAAAAACCCAACACCATGTTAAACATATGTTATACTACCCGCTGGGGATGCCTAGGCTTTGATGTCAGACATACTTTCAAAATAGCAAATAAAGAAGGACACATCTTCCCGTCAGGCTCATGCTGTGTACTCAGGGGCATATTCTGTTACCCTGTATATCCAATCATTCAAACTAACTTACATTCACAGGCCGAATTATAGACTCCAAACCCCCACATCCCAATTCACCTATGGCCTTAATATACACTCTCCCTCATTAATGTGTACAAACTCAACATGGCAGGGGATGTGTCTCTCCTCTTCAAGGGCAAACTGGGATAATCAGTTGTTATTCGATGACATAATTCCTTATTTGCCATTTCTTCACTGTGATTAGTTTGCAGTGGGCAGGGTAGGCAGAAAGAGAGAGTGACAGAGAGAGAAAGAGAGAGAGGGAAGAGAGAGTGATAAAGAAGAGGAGAGAGAGAGAGAGAGAGAGAGAGAGAGAGAGAGAGAGAGAGAGAGAGAGAGAGTCAAAGCGCTGTATTAAAATCTAATCTTCAAACACCAACCTCGCTTCCACTGATGAGCCACAGGCCATTCATCACTGCTATTACCTTACCAACCACTTTATCCTCCTCCTCCTCCTCCTCCTCCACTGCTGCTAGCCAGGCCAGCTCTTCTCCCTTTCTCACTACATCTTTCACTCCCTCCCTCATTCCCTCAATCTCTCCTTACTTCCCCCTCCATCTCTCACTCCTTCCTTCCATCTTTCCTCCTACCATCTCTCCATCCTTCCCTCGATTCCTCCATCCCTTCATCCATTCCTCCCACTGTTCACTACTACCAGATCCCTCTCACCACTACCATTCCTCCCACTGTTCACTACTACCAGATCCCTCTCACCACTACCATTCCTCCCACTGTTCACTACTACCAGATCCCTCTCACCACTACCATTCCTCCCACTGTTCACTACTACCAGATCCCTCTCACCACCACCATTCCTCCCACTGTTCACTACTACCAGATCCCTCTCACCACTACCATTCCTCCCACTATTCACTACTACCAGATCCCTCTCACCACTACCATTCCTCCCACTGTTCACTACTACCAGATCCCTCTCACCACTACCATTCCTCCCACTGTTCACTACTACCAGATCCCTCTCACCACTACCATTCCTCCCACTATTCACTACTACCAGATCCCTCTCACCACTACCATTCCTCCCACTGTTCACTACTACCAGATCCCTCTCACCACTCCCATTCCTCCCACGGTTCACTACTACCAGATCCCTCTCACCACTACCATTCCTCCCACTGTTCACTACTACCAGATCCCTCTCACCACTACCATTCCTCCCACTGTTCACTACTACCAGATCCCTCTCACCACTACCATTCCTCCCACTGTTCACTACTACCAGATCCCTCTCACCACTACCATTCCTCCCACTGTTCACTACTACCAGATCCCTCTCACCACTACCATTCCTCCCACTGTTCACTACTACCAGATCCCTCTCACCACTCCCATTCCTCCCACGGTTCACTACTACCAGATCCCTCTCACCACTACCATTCCTCCCACTGTTCACTACTACCAGATCCCTCTCACCACTACCATTCCTCCCACTGTTCACTACTACCAGATCCCTCTCACCACTACCATTCCTCCCACTGTTCACTACTACCAGATCCCTCTCACCACTACCATCCTTCCTACTGTTCACTTTGCCTCTGCCAGTCTCTCAATCCTGCCCTCCATTTCAGTTCCTCCCATCTCTATAAATGTCTAATACATCCGTATTTCTCTGTCTGCATATACCTTCCCCATTAACTCTTTCCTATTAGATTTCTCCTACCATGCAGTGTTAATCACTGGGTCTCCACATCATTACAGCAGGCAGCACAGTGACTTCATTCTCATTCATAGTCTTGGGAAGATAGCTACCAGCAACCCTGTTATTACCTACAGAAGAGTGAATGACGTGTTCAGAGGGCTGGAGGTCAAATCAAATCAAATTGAGTTCCCTCACATACGTTAATGTAATATTATGCAGGACAAAAAGGGTATTTTCTTTGCTACCTATTGTATGGTATATCAACAACCATTGGGATGTTATTAGAGGAACTGCATAAACAGAGTGCTGTTGCTCTTATGCAGCTGAATTAAATACCTGTTATGTCCCTAAATGTGACTTTACTTATCCGATCAATGTCCCTAAATGTGACTTTACTTATCCCATCAATGTCCCTAAATGTGACTTTACTTATCCCATCAATGTCCCTAAATGTGACTTTACTTATCTGATCAATGTCCCTAAATGTGACTTTACTTATCTCATCAATGTCCCTAAATGTGACTTTACTTATCCCATCAATGTCCCTAAATGTGACTTTACTTATCCCATCAATGTCCCTAAATGTGACTTTACTTATCTCATCAATGTCCCTAAATGTGACTTTACTTATCCCATCAATGTCCCTAAATGTGACTTTACTTATCCCATCAATGTCCCTAAATGTGACAACAGCAATAAAATAACTTTCACGAATACCAATACTTGTTTGTGGGTACATCTATCCATGAATCCTTCTCTTCTACTACCTGTGTTTCCAGTACTGCTACTCAGTGGCCTGTCAGTAAGGTAGGCTACATGCTCCTCCGTATGCTCTCTATACTGAGAGACCTACGGTTCTTTCTCTTCTTCAGCTGACCATAGTTCTGTTAGCTGTGATCAGGCAGCTGTTTCATTTTCCCTGACTGCATTTTTTTTTACCCAGATTCCACTCCTCTGTGCACCATCTCATCCTCTCGTGCTTTGTTCCTCTAATTTTGCCCAGTCCTTGTGCGCACCCTCAGCAGGGATCCCTTCGTCAAAAAAGTAAAAATAGAAACACTTTAGGGCAGTTTAGCCGTGAGTGTTTTCTTTCCGGCACTGGAAATGCTCAGTAACAGGCTGACTGCTGAATCTGGAGGATTAGGGAGAGGCTTCTTTGATCACAGCTGTGTGCTAGGCTCTCTCACTCCTCTCTCACTCCTCTCTCTCTCCTCTCTCTCTCCCCTCTCTCTCCTCTCTCAATCCTCTCTCTCCTCTCTCACTCCTCTTTCTCCTCTCTCACTCCTCTCTCACTATTCTTTTTCTCTCTCCTCTCTCTCTCTCCTCTCCTCTCATCTCTTTCGCACTCCTCTCTCTCTCCTCTCTCACTCCTCTCTCTCTCCTCTCTCACTCCTCACTCACTCCTCTCTCACGCTGCTCTTTCTCTCTCCTCTCTTTCTCTCTCCTCTCTCACTCCTCTCTCCTCTCATCTCTTTCTCACTCCTCTCTCACTCCTCTCTTTCTCTCTCCTCTCTCACTCCTCTCGTGCTCTCTCCTCTCTCACTCCTCTCTCACTCCTCTCTTTCTCTCTCCTCTATCACTCCTCTCTCTCTCCTCTCTCACGCCTCTCTCTTTCTCTCTCTTTCTCTCTCTCTCACTCCTCTCTCTCTCACTCCTCTCTCTCTCTCTCTCTCTCCCCTCTTTCTTCTCTCACTCCTCTCTCTCCTCTTTATCTCTCCTCTCTCTCTCTCTCTCACTCCTCTCTCTCTCTCCTCTCTTTCTCTCTCCCCTCTCTCTCCTCTCTTTCTCTCGCTCCTCTCTTTCTCTCGCCTCTCTTCCTCTCTCCTCTCTTCCTCTCTCCTCTCGCTCTCTCCTCTCTCGCTCTCTCCTCTCTCTCCTCTCTTTCTCGCTCCCCTCTCTCATCTCTCTCTCTCCTCTCTCTCTCACTCCTCTCTCTTCCCTCTTCCTCTCTTCCTCGCTCCCCTCTCTCTCCTCCTCTCTCTCCTCTCTTTCTCTCTTTCTCTCTTTCTCTGTCCTCTCTTCCTCTCTCCTCTCTCGCTCTCTCTCTCACTCTTTCTCTCTCCTCTCTCGCTCTCTCACTCCTCTCCCTCTCCTCTCTTCCTCTTTTTCTCTCTCCTCTCTTTCTCTCTCGCTCTCTCCCCTCTTTCTCTCTCCTCTCCCTCCCCTCTTTCTCTCTCCTCTCTTTCTCTATCCTCTCTTCCTCTCTCCTCTCTTTCTCTCTCCTCTCTTTCTCTCTCTTCTCTTCCTCTTTCTCTCTCCTCTCTTTCTTTCTCTCTCCTCTTTCTCTCTCTCTCTTCTCTTTCTCTCTCCTCTCTTTCTCTTCCCTCTCTCTCTCTCCTCTCTTATCTCCCTCTTTCTCTCTCCTCTCTCTGTCCTCTCTTTCTCTCTCCTCTCTCCTCTCTTTCTCTCTCTTCTCTTCCTCTTTCTCTCTCCTCTCTTTCTTTCTCTCTCTTCTCTTTCTCTCTCCTCTCTCTCTCTTCTCTTTCTCTTTCCTCTCTCTCTCTCTTATCTCCCTCTTTCTCTCTCCTCTCTCTGTCCTCTCTTTCTCTCTGCTCTCTCCTCTCTTTCTCTCTCCTCTCTTGCTCTCTCCTCTCTTGCTCTCTCCTCTCTCCCCTCTTCCTCTTTCTCTCTCATCTCTTTCTCTTTCTCCCCCTCTCTCGTCTCTCTCACTCCTCTCTCTCACTCCTCTCTCTCCTCTCTCTCACTCCTCTCTCTCTCCTCACTCTTCTCTCTTTCTCTCTCTCCTCTCTCGCTCTCTCTCTCCCTCTCTCTCTCTTCTTTCTCTCCCTCTCCTCTATTTCTCTATCCTCTCTTCCTCTCTCCTCTCTCTCTCCTCTCTCTCTCCTCTCTCTCACTCCTCTTTCGCTCTCTCCTCTCTCTCCTCTTTCTCTCCCCTCTCTCTCTCACTCCTCTCTCCCTCTCCTCTCTTTCTCTCTCCTCTCTTTCCCTCTCCTCTCTTTCCCTCTCCTCTCTTCCTCTCTCTCTCCCCCTCTCTCCTCTTTCTCCTCTCTTTCTCTCTCCTCTCTTCCTCTCTCCCTCTTTCTCTCTCTGGCTCTTTCTCTCCTCTCTTTGGCTCTTTCTCTCTCCTCTCTCTCTCCTTTCTTTCTCTCCTCTCTCTCCCCCTCTTTCTCTCTCCTCTCTCTGGCTCTTTCTCTCAACTCTCTCTGGCTCTTTCTTTCTCCTCTCTGGCTCTTTCTCTCTCAACTCTCTCTGGCTCTTTCTCTCTCCTCTCTCTGTCTCTTTCTCTCTCCACTCTCTGGCTCTATCGCTCCTCTCTTTCTCTCTCCTCTTTCTCTCTCTCTCTCTCTCTCTCCCTCTCTCTGGCTCTTTCTCTCTCCTCTCTTTGGCTCATTCTCTCTCCTCTCTCTCTCCCTCTTTCTCTCTCCTCTCCTCTCCTCTCCTCTCCCAGAGTGGGGAGTGGAAGGGAGGGGAGGCAGGGGACACTCAGTCCATGCACATGCACATATCCATGCACATGGGCGTCACAGACGGATAAGTTGAACGAGAATAAAAATCAAAGCCTTCAATTAGCAAAAGTCTGGCTGACTCAGGTGTTGTTGAACTGCCGGTCTTTCATAATCATTGCATTCCTATTGTATTGCTTTTGCAAACATTAGCTTATGCCTACAAAATATATAAAATGCTATTGTATCACACTGTTTTGTTTTGCGTCTATCTGCCTACAGAGAAGTGAGCGGGGAGGATGCAGGCAGCTGCTTCTCTCTCCATACACTTCAGTAACGAGTGGGAGGTGTTAGCATCATCAGCCCTATAGTTGCCCTGTGGCTATGTGATGCACAGAGATGCCGCCTGCTGGGATACACACTAATGAGTCATACAGACAGTTACCATGGTCCGTCTCCAGGTGAGGTTCAACCAAACAAAACAAAATGATGATTTTAAGCTGGCTGGCAGTCCACTCCCTTCCCTTCAAAATGGCTGAGTTTCTACAAGCGGACTGGGTTTGAAGATCACTATCCACAGGCCTCTAATGGAGGAGAGCTGAGGAGCTATAAGCAGTTACACAGACAGCAGCACATCTATGGGCCAATGAAAAATTCAGCAGTGAAGCTGCTCACCTGAGCTAGGCTACAGCTCCCCACACCTTGTGCAATGTTAATCATTTATCAATAACTCTCCTTCTCTATCTCTCTCTCTCACGTCCTGCAGACCGGTCTGGGAAGACGGGAATCCGGGCACTGTGTCTTGTTAAAAACACCCACCCACCACTCGACGGGCATACAAGCCAGGGAGGAACCGAGCATCAAAAATAGATCCAGCGAAACATGGGGGGTGGACCCACGCTCTACACTACATTCCCTCCCAGGTAGCTGTTCTACTGGCTAAGAGAGAGAGAGAGAGAGAGAGAGAGAGAGAGAGAGAGAGAGAGAGAGAGAGAGAGAGAGAGAGAGAGAGAGAGAGAGAGAGAGAGAGAGAGAGAGAGAGAGAGAGAGAGAGAGAGAGAGAGAGAGAGAGAGAGAGAGAGAGAGAGAGAGAGAGAGAGAGAGAGAGAGAGAGGTTTAGCTTACCCCCTCAGGGTGAGACAGATATCAAACAGAGCCTGAAGTGAACACTGTATGAGTAACACCTACCTACACCGTACAATACCAGCCAACGCATCATCCAGAAGAGAGCACCACTCCATACATACATAATCACCTGCAGAGAGCTAACACCGACTGACTCCAGCCGTGCTCACTCACTCCCTCCAGTCTGGATTGGAAACAAGGTTAGCTGGTCCTTATTAAAGTCCTGTAGATCACTTCACTATTCCCTTTTTGTTTACAAAGCTCAACTACACACGCTTCTGACTCACCTCACTTCCTTGTTGAAGTAGAAAACATGAGTCCCCAAACCCGTTCACAGGGTTGGTTAACTCTTGAGGCGCCTCGGGTCTCCACTGAATTAGGTAAATCGGCTTTTAGTTTTAATGCGCCTCAATGCTGGAACGATTTGCAGAACTCTTTACAATTAGATGTTCTGGTGCCGCTCGGGCAGTTTAGGGTGTTGATTGTGGACCTAGTAGCTGAGGGCTGGAACTGTTTTTCATAAATGCTGTGTTTTGTATTGATTGCTGTATCGTTTTACATGATATTAGTTGTTGTGTTGTTGTTATCAGAGCAGCCTTGGGAATTAGACCCTGGTCTAAATAAAGAATAATACATGGTTTAGCTAACAGACTAATGTCAAACTGCTCCACTACATACATGCAGTACATGCCACGGTACATGCCATGGCAACGGCAATCTTTACATTTCACGGAAACATGGAACACATGTGGGATAATAGATCTCCTGTGTGTGCCTAAAAAAACACTGCTCTGAAGTACTCAAACCAATATCTCAGGTTTATGTTTCAAGAATGCCCAATATGCTACCCCAAAACGCTTCGCAGTACAGTACCGTATGGCAACTACAGTTCAGTATGAAGGGACGATTCCATTATGATTGTGTTTCTCAATGCAGATTAGGGGAGGGGTCACGACCCCTAGTAGGGGGTCGCGGAGAACTGCAGTGAGGTCGCCAACAGTAAAACAAACTTTTTTGTAACTAAAATGTGAGAATACTAATTATTGTATGGACACAATAAGGTTTTTGAGAAAGATTATTTGAAAAATACAATTTTATCGAGTAAATGTTTTTATTGGTTTATTTTCATTGCTGATATCAAAATGATTTGAAGGTTAGGAGTCAGGTACGGGATGAGTCGTTTTTTTGTTGTTGGTAAAAACTGAAAATGTCAGGGGCGGTTGACAAAGTTCATAAGCAAAGAGCTCAGCCCGTTAACCTTGGACAGTG
>NC_092155.1:59644350-59694350 GCF_045791955.1 Oncorhynchus clarkii lewisi | reverse complement strand
GCTGTTCTAGAAGGGGGTTACCCCTGGAGAGGAGAGGAAGATAACAACAGCTGTTCTAGAAGGGGGTTACCCCTGGAGAGGAGAGGAAGATAACAACAGCTGTTCTAGAAGGGGGTTACCCCTGGAGAGGAGAGGAAGATAACAACAGCTGTTCTAGAAGGGGGTTACCCTGGAGAGGAGAGGAAGATAACAACAGCTGTTCTAGAAGGGGTTACCCTGGAGAGGAGAGGAAGATAACAACAGCTGCTCTAGAAGGGGGTTACCCTGGAGAGGAGAGGAAGATAACAACAGCTGTTCTAGAGGGGGTTACCCCTGGAGAGGAGAGGAAGATAACAACAGCTGTTCTAGAAGGGGGTTACCCCTGGAGAGGAGAGGAAGATAACAACAGCTGTTCTAGAAGGGGGTTACCCCTGGAGAGGAGAGGAAGATAACAACAGCTGTTCTAGAAGGGGGTTACCCCTGGAGAGGAGAGGAAGATAACAACAGCTGTTCTAGAAGGGGGTTACCCTGGAGAGGAGAGGAAGATAACAACAGCTGTTCTAGAAGGGGGTTACCCTGGAGAGGAGAGGAAGATAACAACAGCTGTTCTAGAAGGGGGTTACCCTGGAGAGGAGAGGAAGATAACAACAGCTGTTCTAGAAGGGGGTTACCCTGGAGAGGAGAGGAAGATAACAACAGCTGTTCTAGAAGGGGGTTACCCCTGGAGAGGAGAGGAAGATAACAACAGCTGTTCTAGAAGGGGGTTACCCCTGGAGAGGAGAGGAAGATAACAACAGCTGTTCTAGAAGGGGGTTACCCCTGGAGAGGAGAGGAAGATAACAACAGCTGTTCTAGAAGGGGGTTACCCCTGGAGAGGAGAGGAAGATAACAACAGCTGTTCTAGAAGGGGTTACCCTGGAGAGGAGAGGAAGATAACAACAGCTGTTCTAGAAGGGGGTTACCCTGGAGAGGAGAGGAAGATAACAACAGCTGTTCTAGAAGGGGGTTACCCTGGAGAGGAGAGGAAGATAACAACAGCTGTTCTAGAAGGGGGTTACCCTGGAGAGGAGAGGAAGATAACAACAGCTGTTCTAGAGGGGGTTACCCCTGGAGAGGAGAGGAAGATAACAACAGCTGTTCTAGAAGGGGGTTACCCCTGGAGAGGAGAGGAAGATAACAACAGCTGTTCTAGAAGGGGTTACCCTGGAGAGGAGAGGAAGATAACAACAGCTGTTCTAGAAGGGGTTACCCCTGGAGAGGAGAGGAAGATAACAACAGCTGTTCTAGAAGGGGTTTACCCCTGGAGAGGAGAGGAAGATAACAACAGCTGTTCTAGAAGGGGTTACCCCTGGAGAGGAGAGGAAGATAACAACAGCTGTTCTAGAAGGGGTTACCCCTGGAGAGGAGAGGAAGATAACAACAGCTGCTCTAGAGGGGGTTACCCTGGAGAGGAGAGGAAGATAACAACAGCTGTTCTAGAGGGGGTTACCCCTGGAGAGGAGAGGAAGATAACAACAGCTGTTCTAGAAGGGGTTACCCCTGGAGAGGAGAGGAAGATAACAACAGCTGCTCTAGAGGGGGTTACCCTGGAGAGGAGAGGAAGATAACAACAGCTGTTCTAGAAGGGGGTTAGCCTGGAGAGGAGAGGAAGATAACAACAGCTGTTCTAGAGGGGGTTACCCCTGGAGAGGAGAGGAAGATAACAACAGCTGTTCTAGAAGGGGGTTACCCCTGGAGAGGAGAGGAAGATAACAACAGCTGTTCTAGAAGGGTTTACCCCTGGAGAGGAGAGGAAGATAACAACAGCTGTTCTAGAAGGGGTTTACCCCTGGAGAGGAGAGGAAGATAACAACAGCTGTTCTAGAAGGGGGTTACCCTGGAGAGGAGAGGAAGATAACAACAGCTGTTCTAGAAGGGGTTACCCTGGAGAGGAGAGGAAGATAACAACAGCTGTTCTAGAAGGGGGTTACCCCTGGAGAGGAGAGGAAGATAACAACAGCTGTTCTAGAAGGGGGTTACCCCTGGAGAGGAGAGGAAGATAACAACAGCTGTTCTAGAAGGGGGTTACCCCTGGAGAGGAGAGGAAGATAACAACAGCTGTTCTAGAAGGGGGTTACCCCTGGAGAGGAGAGGAAGATAACAACAGCTGTTCTAGAAGGGGTTACCCTGGAGAGGAGAGGAAGATAACAACAGCTGCTCTAGAAGGGGGTTACCCTGGAGAGGAGAGGAAGATAACAACAGCTGTTCTAGAAGGGGTTACCCTGGAGAGGAGAGGAAGATAACAACAGCTGTTCTAGAAGGGGGTTACCCTGGAGAGGAGAGGAAGATAACAACAGCTGTTCTAGAGGGGGTTACCCCTGGAGAGGAGAGGAAGATAACAACAGCTGTTCTAGAAGGGGGTTACCCCTGGAGAGGAGAGGAAGATAACAACAGCTGTTCTAGAAGGGGTTACCCTGGAGAGGAGAGGAAGATAACAACAGCTGTTCTAGAAGGGGTTACCCCTGGAGAGGAGAGGAAGATAACAACAGCTGTTCTAGAAGGGGTTTACCCCTGGAGAGGAGAGGAAGATAACAACAGCTGTTCTAGAAGGGGTTACCCCTGGAGAGGAGAGGAAGATAACAACAGCTGTTCTAGAAGGGGTTACCCCTGGAGAGGAGAGGAAGATAACAACAGCTGCTCTAGAGGGGGTTACCCTGGAGAGGAGAGGAAGATAACAACAGCTGTTCTAGAGGGGGTTACCCCTGGAGAGGAGAGGAAGATAACAACAGCTGTTCTAGAAGGGGTTACCCCTGGAGAGGAGAGGAAGATAACAACAGCTGCTCTAGAGGGGGTTACCCTGGAGAGGAGAGGAAGATAACAACAGCTGTTCTAGAAGGGGGTTAGCCTGGAGAGGAGAGGAAGATAACAACAGCTGTTCTAGAGGGGGTTACCCCTGGAGAGGAGAGGAAGATAACAACAGCTGTTCTAGAAGGGGGTTACCCCTGGAGAGGAGAGGAAGATAACAACAGCTGTTCTAGAAGGGTTTACCCCTGGAGAGGAGAGGAAGATAACAACAGCTGTTCTAGAAGGGGTTTACCCCTGGAGAGGAGAGGAAGATAACAACAGCTGTTCTAGAAGGGGTTACCCCTGGAGAGGAGAGGAAGATAACAACAGCTGTTCTAGAAGGGGTTACCCCTGGAGAGGAGAGGAAGATAACAACAGCTGTTCTAGAAGGGGTTACCCCTGGAGAGGAGAGGAAGATAACAACAGCTGCTCTAGAGGGGGTTACCCTGGAGAGGAGAGGAAGATAACAACAGCTGTTCTAGAGGGGGTTACCCTGGAGAGGAGAGGAAGATAACAACAGCTGTTCTAGAGGGGGTTACCCTGGAGAGGAGAGGAAGATAACAACAGCTGTTCTAGAAGGGGGTTACCCTGGAGAGGAGAGGAAGATAACAACAGCTGTTCTAGAAGGGGTTACCCCTGGAGAGGAGAGGAAGATAACAACAGCTGCTCTAGAAGGGGTTACCCCTGGAGAGGAGAGGAGGATAACAACAGCTGTTCTAGAAGGGGTTTCACACCACCCAAACAATGTGTCTCTGTCTTAACATGGCAGCCCACTGGGCAAAGAAGTCAATCAGCTCCCTCAGAAGTAAGAGGGGTTCTAGATACAGAATGTTACTATTATATTAACTGTTGCTTTATGAGGCTATTATTGGCTTGTTGCCACGGCGAAAGAGAGACACATTGCCATGGTAGTGGCTGAGGGTTGTAGAGGACAGATCTGTATCACATTGTTTGTGGCTGGATCAATCCCACAACTTTAATTAGCAGGGGGTGTCAGGCTGGCTGGGTCTGGGCAGGGTAGAGCCGCGGCTGCAGGGCCCCAGGTAAAGCTCATCAGTAAAGGGGGCTTACAGGTACCACTCAGCCCCTAATCTCTCTGTCCATCGCACCCAAATTAAAGCAGCAAATGGGAAATTGATTTCTAGCCCCCCTGTCCGCGGCAATATCTCCTTTTGTCTTAAGGACATTAGGCTGGCCTGGCCTGCTCCTTGCCTAAGCTGTTCTTTAAAATGTTCATTATCGATACTGAGGCTGGACTGGCACCGTGCCAGAGGCTGAGGCAGAGCAGCCACCATGAAGAGGAGGAGGAGGTGGAGGGTCTTTGATGGCAGCTCTTTCATAGTTCTGAAAAGGATGGCAGGCTAGAAGAGGAAGTCAGTGACCTCTACCTTTAACCTGTGCTACTGCTGACGCTGACAGTGCACTGTACCACCCAGGACTGAGATGGAGCAGATTAGATAGATAGACCATCCTGGGAGGCAGCAGACATCAGCCCTACTCCTCTCCTCTTACTGCTGGAAGAAAACAGGAGGATGGATCTAAAACTATAGTAGGAGTGAGTCAGCAAAACCTCTCCACCAGACGTCATAGTGATGGGGGTGAAGAAGCTGTCGCCGTAGCAGCCGGCCAGCCTACTGATATCACCCAGAATCAAATGGACTATAATCCATTTCCCCTCCCCATGTGTCACTCCTCTTCCATGGCAGTTTTTGTTGTGCCGTGTTGATGTTTTCCGCTTTATGGCAGGACGCTATTTGTCATTCTAATGAACTTCTCTCTGGTGGAAACAAATGTACGGGAACATTTCTGAAGATGTCAGAGGAGTGAGAATGTAAAGTACGCTTTGGCCTAACCTGCAGGCATGGGGCTTAGGCTATGTCTCCTCGCTCTCTCTAAGGTAGTGTATACTTCCAGGTCGGCCTATAGGGCTTAGGGAGCGCCACCAGATTGAGGAGTATACGTTTGGGACAGGACCATAAACCCTCTCTGGCACATGGGACATTCCACATTGGAGAGGAATTCCTTGTCAATGAGGTTGGGGAAACAGCCAGACAGCAGCCCTTCCTCTCCGTTGCCAAATCTGTTTGTCTGAGAGCCATTAGGCGTTACAGAAGACTGCCACCGCGTAAAAACTGGTTGAAACAACACTGTTTCCACGTCATTTCAACCAAAGAATTCAATGTGATGACGTTGAATCAACTTGGAAAACTGTTAGGATTTGCAAAAAGGCTATATTTTTTCACCCAAATTCAATGACATGGTGCTATTTATAGTTGACAATTGAATCAAAAAATTCAAACTAGATGTTGAATTGACTTCCTTGCCCAGTGGGCTGCCATGTTAAGACAGAGACACATTGTTTGGGTGGTGTGAAATTGAGCTTCATAAGCAAACCGTTTCAATGGCTCAGTGGGTTAGCCTTGCAATCAGGCTGGGTTAGAGGAGGGTACTACTGGCAACATCAGGTTGGGTTAGAGCAGGGTACTACTGGCAACATCAGGCTGGGTTAGAGCAGGGTACTACAGACAATATCAGGCTGGGTTAGAGGAGGGTACTACAGACAACATCAGGCTGGGTTAGAGCAGGGTACTACAGACAATATCAGGCTGGGTTAGAGGAGGGTACTACAGACAACATCAGGCTGGGTTAGAGCAGGGTACTACAGACAACATCAGGCTGGGTTAGAGCAGGGTACTACAGACAACATCAGGCTGGGTTAGAGCAGGGTACTACAGACAACATCAGGCTGGGTTAGAGCAGGGTACTACAGACAACATCAGGCTGGGTTAGAGCAGGGTACTACAGACAACATCAGGCTGGGTTAGAGCAGGGTACTACAGACAACATCAGGCTGGGTTAGAGCAGGGTACTACAGACAACATCAGGCTGGGTTATAGCAGGGTACTACAGACAACATCAGGCTGGGTTAGAGCAAGAGTGACAACCTTTTTGGCTCAAGGGCCACATCGGGATTTTGAAATTTAACAGAGCGCCGCACAGATTTATTTTGTGAGAATCAATTTGCAGGCCAGAAAAAGTAAAATGATTTGATAATATACTATACAAAATATAAACACAGCAATTTAAAATAGTTTTCTGAGTTATAGTTCATATAAGGAAATGAGTCAATTGAAATAAACTAATTAGGCCATAATCTATGGATTGCACATTACTGGGCAGGGGCGCAGCCATGGGTGGGCCTGGGAAGGCATAGGTCCACCCACTTGGGAACCAGGCCAACCCAGCCAATCAGAATGAGTTTTTCCCCACTAAAGGGTTTTATTTCAGACAGATATACTCCTCCGTATCCCTCCCTACCCCTCAGTGCCGCAGGTGAAGAAGACGGATGTGGAGGTCCTAGGCTGGCAGGGTTACACGTGGTCTGCTGTTTGGAAGCCGGGTGGACGTACTGCCAAATTCTCCAAAAAGACATTGGAGGTGGCTTATGGTAGAAAAATGTACATGACATTATCTGGCAATAGCTCTGGTGGGCATTCCTGCAGTCAGCATGCCAATTGCACGCTCCCTCAAAAATTTAGACACCTATGGTGTTGTGTTGTCTGACAAAACTGCACATTTTAGAGTGGCCTTTTATTGTCCCCAGCACAACGTCCACCTGTGTAATGATCATGCTTTTAAAGCAGCTTCTTACTCACTAACAGGAATGTAAACACATTTGTGCACAAAATTTGAGTGAAATAAGCTTTTTGTGCATATGGAACATTTCTGGGGTATTTTTTCAGCTCATGAAACATGGGACCAACACTTTACATGTTGAGTTTATATTTTTGTTCAGTGGTCCATTACAATTTCTACATAATAATAATTTCCCTGCGCAATTTGTTAGAATGTTTTCCCCTCCTACCTCCGTAGTTTGCCCACCCCTGGGTTAGAGCCTTCTTTTGTTCTATGACAGACTGTAAGGTGGCACTGTGAGTATCGTAGGCCGCCATACACAAGCTTGTGAGCAGTACAGTGAGCTGTGTAAAAGGAGATGCAGGAAGGAAGGAGGGAGCTATACCGGTCTGAGAGAGTGATAAATCTGCCGGGACGCCAGGGCTCTTTTCTCATTTGTTAGGCAGCCATGTGTGAAAATGTTAATGAAGGCCCATATAATCTAGGACATTCTTACCATTAGAATTTCCTTCACGTACCCAGAGAGTTTTTTGCTTACACACTGACTATTGTGCGCATCAATCCTTCCACTGTCGTACTAATAATAGATCCAATTGCTTCAGTCAGTCCACTAGCGCTCTCAGCATCTCCCTGCATCTCAACACGGAGGAGAGGAAGGAAGGGTTGCTTATGATAGACTAGACTGGAGGAATGAAACTAAACAAGTAAACACATTTTATTTCTAACGAACAGACAGAGAGACAGCAGCAATGGGCTGTGACATTCTAAAATATTCACCAACCAGAACGACAACATTTTTACCAGGCCCAAGCCAGGCTGTGCCCTGCTTTTTACCTCATTCATTACAGATGAAACTGAGCTGGAAGAGAACTGGTGCTCCTCAAAGACATTTGGCTGTTATGTGTGTGTGTGTGTGTGTGTGTGCGTGCGTGCGTGCGTGCGTGCGTGCGTTGGAGAGTCTTGGTGTGAGCTCCCCACCCTTACCACCTCCATTACAGGGTTTGACTATCAATTCATTGTCATGACACCTTTGTCTGTCTGTCTCTCTGTCTGTCTCTCTGTCTACAGAGAGAGAACCATCTTGGTCCTGTCTAAATTCATTGTCATGGCACCTTTGTCTGTCTGTCTGTCTGTCTGTCTCTCTGTCTACAGAGAGAGAACCATCTTGGTCCTGTCTAAATTGTCTGCCTGAATTAGCAATCAATGAATCTGAGTGCCTTTCCTCTCCACTTCCAGAGAGTTAGGATTGCCCAATTACTCTAAAATGAGAAGGAGCAGGAGAAGAGAGACAGAAAGAGAGAAAGTGAGTGAGAGAAAGTGAGAGAGAGAGAGAGAGAGAGAGAGAGAGAGAGAGAGAGAGAGATGGTTGGCAGGCACTCTTAATCTCTCTGAGTACATCCTCTCTGAGGGAACAGTGACAGTAGTATTCCACAGACCTGCAGGGTAGAGCTATAACACATTGAAGCATGTTGGTCCTGCACTTAACATAATACAGCCAACACAGACAAAAATAGTAATACATCCATCCTGTATTTCACATTTTCAAAGCTGTGGATCAGCGGAATAGGAGAGAGAGCAAGAAGGCTAAAGCCTAACAATTACTGTTGATTCCCGGCCATCTCACAACAATAACTACCAAGCAGACTGTTGGAGGCGCTGTCTGGTCAGGAAGGAGGTCCCCCATCATCCATTCATATGCATGCCTGCACGCTAACACACACACACACACACACACACACACACACACACACACACACACACACACACACACACACACACACACCCTCCAGCCTCCTTTTGCCTTTATTTGGCAAGGAGAGAGTCCCAGTGCAGCCCTAGAGAGAGGAGCAGGTGTGTTAACCCCAGGGTCTGGAGCCTTTCCAATTAAGACACATAGAGAGAGTCCATTCTGCCAAGCACATTCCTTTACACTGACCTCGCTAAGCTCACTGCAACACACATTCACAGGGACGGAAACAGAAACACACAGGTTGCATGGTTGTCTCCATGGGCCCTCCCTCCTCCTCCCACTGCTCCATCCCACCCACCCAGCTTAGTGTCTCCATGGGCCCTCCCTCATCCTCCCACTGCTCCATCCCACCCAGCTTAGTGCCTCCATGGGCCCTCCCTCCTCCTCACACTGCTCCATCCCACCCACCCAGCTTAGTGTCTCCATGGGCCCTCACTCCTCCTCCCACCTCCTCCCACTGCTCCATCCCACCCACCCAGCCTAGTGCCTCCATGGGCCCTCCCTCCTCCTCCCACTGCTCCATCCCTCCCCCCCAGCCTAGTGCCTCCATGGGCCCTCCCTCCTCCTCCCACTGCCCCATCCCTCCCACCCAGCCTAGTGCCTCCATGGGCCCTCCCTCCTCCTCCCACTGCCCCATCCCTCCCACCCAGCCTAGTGCCTCCATGGGCCCTCCCTCCTCCTCCCACTGCTCCATCCCTCCCACCCAGCCTAGTGCCTCCATGGGCCATCCCACCTCCTCCCAGTGCTCCATCCCTCCCACCCAGCCTAGTGCCTCCATGGGCCCTCCCTCCTCCTCCCACTGCTCCATCCCTCCCACCCAGCCTAGCTTAGAACAGGATCTATTTACATGTGCTGCCTAATAGCCAAGCCTCATCTATCCTCACACACAGCTATTTATTGACAAAGATATAGTGTTTAACATCTCAACAGTATGCTCTCTTACCCTCTGTCTATCTCTCTGTCACCCCCCCCCCCTCTCGTGTGTGTGTGTTTGTGTGTGTGTGTGTGTGTGTGTGTGTGTGTGTGTGTGTGTGTGTGTGTGCGTGTGGATGAGTGAGTGAGGTGTGATTGAGAGAGTGAAAGAGAGTGAAAGTGAGATAGAGAGAGAGAGCGAGAGAGGGGAGAGAGGGGGAGAGAAAGAGAGAGAGAAGGAGAGCGAGAGGGGGAGAGAAAGAGAGAGAGAGAGAGAGAGAGAGAGAGAGAAGGAGAGCGAGAGGGGGAGAGAGAGAGAGAGAGAGAGAGAGAGAGAGAGAGAGAGAGAGAGAGAGAGAGAGAGAGAATGTGTGCTTGTATGCCAGCGGTATTGATAAAAACAGGTCATCAGAGAGGTCCAAAATGAAACTCATCCAGTTGAATAAAATATTACACAAATAAATACAAATGTTTGTCTGGACAGCCCCTCAAAGACTATGCTGATTTGCTCAAATTCAGGATCACAATGCCCTCTAAAAATGTATTGTGAAAGCTGAATACTCAATTCAATCAAGCTTAAAGAACCAGTGATTCTCCTGTTTTATATATATTTCCACACTATGAGGTTGGAATAATAATGTGAAATTGTGAAAATTATGATAATGCCCTTTTAGTGTAAGAACTGTTTGAAAAGACTGCTAGAAGTTTCTGCCTGTTTTGGTGGATGGAGTTTTGGCCTACCGGGTGACATCACAAGGCGGTAAATAAGTTAATAAACCACTAAGAAAGAGAGATCCAAACCTCTCTGCCAACAGCTGGTTTTCAGTTTTCCCTCCCCACTCAAACCACTCCCTTGCAAAATTCTAGCTTGAGAAATTGCTATTTGCTAAGAAGCTATTTTTGAATATTTTTTTTACCCTTTAATTGAAAACAATCACAGTAAGGTACTTAATTGTTAGGCAGAAATTATTTGATATTGAGCTAATACGGCTCCATTGGACCTTTAACAAGACTGACAGAATAGCCACACAAGCTGTATAACCGACCTTACCAAAGCCTTTTTATAAAATGGTTCGTTTTGGCCACGCAATGTGACTGGTAAGTTTGGCATTCCAGCCTTGATGTTATTGAAAATCCCCCAAATATATATGTTTTAATAACTCATTACCAATTGGCAAGATGAAATGCTATTTTCATACAATATTTTCAAGAATGATTTAAGACACAAGGCGAGATCAATAATGCAGGCAAAGATTGATGACGTATAACTGACACTGGCCAGTTCGATAAGAAAAGTTTACCTAGCAACTATAAATGGATGGGCGAAATTCCCTCTCTTCACAGGTCAACCATTCATTTAACGCCTGTCAAAGTCATGAGTCTTTTTTTTTAGAACATTTTAAAAAACGAAAGGCTTTATAGTTTGTTCTGGTTGATTGACAGGGTTTTGAAAGGTTAATTGCTTCCCCCAGTTATAAACGATTTCAGACACTGTGAATATTCATGCAAATATTCTAAAATCGGCTAAAATAAAATATGCGCATTTTCCCACCAGTGGTGTTTCCTCCAAACGGATTTGGTGCTGATAAAAATCAGCGTGTGATCACGTAGTGCACACCCCAAAATAGTTTTTCGAAAATGTTCACCTACCGAATAAAAATGCTAAATGTGTTTCCATCGCATTTTCAACTCTACGGATTGTTTGTCACAAAAACTGTTGGGTAAAATAGCAAATGTGTCTACTCTGGTCTTGGAATGTTGGATCTATCCAACAGCTCGCTGATACAGAGCGGTTAAACCAGTCTACATGATTACGGATAAGAATGAGAATATTCGTATTTGTCAAACGGCAATCAAGCATCGATCATCAGGTCACCAGAATCAGCCCGCGATATTTATTGGAAAGAAGCATCAAGATCACCGTGCACTTTCACCACACTGTGAAGTTCATCATAAATTATTTAATCTGTAGCCTAATAAATTGCATGGTTTCCCACATACCATGTCATCGCGTGACTCCAAGTTGACTTCAATATTATGGTTATTATATCAATATTTGCGCATAAAGGCGTTTCTACCGAGACAAAAAGATCCCACCATGTCCAACGAACAAATAATCTATTCGCATTTATAAAATTGTAGCGAAATGTCCTGTTTCCATCACAGCTGTCTTGATATGGTATGACTTTACTTTACTGTAGATGTAAATGTGGTTAGAGATGGACATTAATGGAGGCTATTCCATTAACTCATCTTTGCCATATGTGTTCCTCTACTGTCCATTGGATCTCACAGTCTGCTGTGCAGGGTCGGTCAGCTTCAGAAAATTGTGATTTATTATTAATGACATTCAGTGCACTTCCTGTGACATTCCTTTTATTGGGTCCTGGGCCTTTATGTGGCTCATCAAGTAGAGGAAGCCTGTCCACCCACGGAACCACTATGGCTGGAGAGGGAATATATACTGCAACATCACAACCATCACAACATTTTATCTCACAGTAAAGATCAAATGATTCATTCAAGTAATTGTGCATTATAATTTACTTTTAAAAAACAACAACAAAAGCAACTGGACAAAGTGATAAATTCTCAGTGTGGCTACAGCTGGGTGATCAGTCTCTGTCCGGTTGGTTATTATTGTACTTTTCTACATCTCTATGGCTGTGGGAGAAGGAGAGGTTAGTCTGAAGGAAGGTAGTGTGTGGAGAGATAATGTCCTTCTCCATGGCTGTGGGATTTGGGGAAGGAGTCAGGGAGAGGGTAGATTGAGGGAGGGTATTTGAGGCATGCTGGGTAATTGCTGTGCATGTGAACAGTGCAGACCAGAGTAGGGTGTAGCGGAGTGGGATTGAACCTCCAGTGGCCCAGCAGGGTTGTGGACATCCTTGGAAGGTCAGGCTGGCTGGGCGCATGTCCCTGTAAGAGGAGATGGTTGGGCTGTCTGGGTTCATGGCCCTGTAAGAGGAGAAAGCTGGGCTGGGTGGGTTCATGGCCCTGTAAGAAGAGATGGTTGGGCTGGGCTGTCTGGGCGCATGGCCCTGTAAGAGGAGATGGTTGGGCTGTCTGGGCGCATGTCTCTGTAAGAGGAGATGGTTGGGCTGGGTGGGCGCATGGCCCTGTAAGAGGAGAAAGCTGGGCTGGGTGGGTTCATGGCCCTGTAAGAGGAGAAAGCTGGGCTGGGTGGGCGCATGGCTCTATAAGAGGAGAACGCTGGGCTGGGTGGGCGCATGGCCCTGTAAGAGGAGAAAGCTGGGCTGGGTGGGTTCATGGCCCTGTAAGAGGAGAAAGCTGGGCTGGGTGGGTTCATGGCCCTGTAAGAGGAGAAAGCTGGGCTGGGTGGGTTCATGAACCCTGTAAGATGAGAAAGTTGGGCTGAGTGGGTTCATGGCCCTGTAAGAGGAGAAAGCTGGGCTGGGTGGGTTCATGGCCTTATAAGAGGAGAAAGCTGGGCTGGGTGGGTTCATGGCCCTGTAAGAGGAGAAAGCTGGGCTGGGTGGGTTCATGGCACTGTAAGAGGAGAAGGCTGGGCTGGGTGGGTTCATGGCACTGTAAGGGGAGAAGGCTGGGCTGGGTGGGTTCATGGCCCTGTAAGAGGAGAAAGACAGAAATAGCGGAGTGAGAAGGAGGAAAGAAGTAGAGAATATTCTGTATAACCATTTTTTATAATTAAATGAAAAAATGTTAGTCCTCCAAAGTGAGACATGTTTTATGTGTCTGTAGAAAGCTGCGGGCTCACCAGTGAATCCACAGGGAATGGCCAACATTTAACCTGATATCTTACACATTTAGGAGGCCATAATGTAAAGCCTACAATTTCAACGACTCAACATCATCTGGTGCTTTATGTCTCAGGGTGTCAAATTATGTTTGATTATGATTTATATACAGTAGTTTACCCAATTACAGTAGAGCAATACCAAGAGACATCATATCTAGCATCTTATTCAGGGATGTTGGCATTCTCACCTCATCTCTCCAGTCCTCTCTAACCACATCAGTGTATAACCTAACCCCCTCCCTTCCTCTCCTCTCCTCTCCTTCTTTGACTTGTCACTCATGTCAGCCCAGTTTCCTGGTCAGTTCATTCTCTCCCTACCGCAACTGAGATGGAAAAAGCTATTTTACTGAGGGGGTTTATTTGTTTGCTTGTTTGTTTCTTCTTCCTCTCTTTCATCTTTGTCTTTTATGGCTGCCCCTTCTTCCCTCCTTAATCCCCGGAGAGTGAGGGGGAAAGAGAGAGGGCTGGGGGAGACGGAGAGTGACAGAGGGGGTCTCTTTGAAGGAGAGAGAGGAGAATTGAAAATGGCCACTGTTGAAATATGAAGGAGGGAAGATGAAGACAGCCAATCTGCCTGTAAAGACACAGGAGGGGAGAGGGAAGGGGAGGGAGAAGAGGGAGTGAGTGGAAGGAGGAAGGAACAGTTGGAGTCCCCTCCAGTATTAGAGAAGGAACAGAACAGTGAAGGGGAAGACATGACATGTCAAACGGTTCCACGTGCTACAGGATGACCAGATGGTGATGATGTCATGGACACACAAGCAAGCAGTGATGTGCACATGTGCCAAGGCACAGGTATTTCCCTCTCCCATAAACCAGTCCTGATAAAACTGTAGTTTGACAGAACAATTGGATGTGTATCTAATAATCCTGATAAAACTGTAGTTTGACAGAACAGTTGGATGTGTATCTAATAATCCTGATAAAACTGTAGTTTGACAGAACAGTTGGATGTGTATCTAATAATCCTGATAAAACTGTAGTTTGACAGAACAGTTGGATGTGTATGTAATAATCCTGACAAAGCACAGTATTACATTACTTCCTGAGTTGACTGACGGACAGTGGAAGGGATAGCAGACTGCTGTCAGTACAGTGTAGTGACCACAGGGAGGTGCTGTGACCGAATGAGCCCTGATGAAAAAGCTTCTTCAATAGTACTCCTTTACATCAGCAGCAATGTACACATTGTGGACATGCTGTTAAACAACCTAACCTACTGCAGCTACTGGGAGATTGATAGAACTGTAATGATACAAGCAATTCAAGCGAAACTATTTGTTCTTGTTCACGACGCAGAGCGAGGTGCACATCATAAGAAAGCGAGGTAGCAACGCTAGACGTTTCAAACAGGCAGAGCTTGTTCTATCACCTTTTTGAAATATCGACCAAGGTTGAACATTTCGTCATGCAGAATTGTAATTAAGATTTTCTTTCTTTCATCAGCTGCCATTGTTTTTCTCCATTCACACTTACATGTTTCTGTCTCTCTCTTGTTTGCCTGTTCTCCAGATTGTGATAATCATAATTACGTTCACCGGATAGACTCAAAAGGAGAGAGATGAGGGAGACTGAGAGAATCAAAAGGAGACAGAGGAGTGAGATGGAGAGAATCAAAAGGAGAGAGAGGAGGGAGACTGAGAGAATCAAAAGGAGAGAGAGGAGTGAGATGGAGAGAATCAAAAGGAGAGAGAGGAGTGAGATGGGGAGAATCAAAAGGAGAAAGAGGAGTGAGATGGAGAGAATCAAAAGGAGAGAGAGGAGTGAGATGGAGAGAATCAAAAGGAGAGAGAGGAGGGATGTCTCTCTGTGTACTTTTTGATAGTACCTTTTGATAGTGGCTAAATGAGGAAGAACACCATACTGTGACGAGAACGATCCTATTTTTCTAATTCCGCTTCTCAGGTTGCTTCCTTTTCCATCCTCAGCCTCTGTGTCATTTATTTGTTTTCTGCTTAATTTATTTAGCTAGGATACTCTGGGGGGTATCCTCATCAAATAATGCAAGATGATGTCATTTTTTCTCTTTGTTTCTCTTTTCTTTCGTCTGCGCAGAAGGCAATGTCCCTCATGGTTTGGCTAAACAATAATGTATAGGATAGAACAGTCCTGTATATTAATCAAGCAGTTGACAGAGGAGCCATCCTACACACTGCAGCTCGGGCTCCACTGCTCTCACTGCATCACACCCTGTCCCTGTCCCAGAATCCTCTCTGTTCTAGGGACCTCCCCTCTCTCACAGGGCGACTGTGGCTAAGTGTCATACTGTACATTTATACATCATGCACTCACTTGACATTGTCAAGGAAAGGTCAGTCACTAGGCATAATTTAGAAATGATGTCTTTGAGTTTGACCTTGACCTTCCTACTGCTGCCAGATAAAGTACTGTACATCTTCCGTAGGGATTACGTGTCTACTCTGGCTTGCCTACTAAATGATTCGGTGGAGACAGACAGACACAGACATCTCCCAGTAATAGCTAACCCCAGTGGAGTGCTGTGCCCCTGCTGATCTCAGGTCAGTCCATAAAGGACCCGTGAGCCTGTCAGTCTCCCTGGGGGAAGTTGAAGCTGAGGCTCGGGGCTCTTCGGTCTCTCTTCAGTCTTCAGCTAAGTGATAAAAGGCTCTGTTTCCGCTGACCAACCACAAGGGAATCCCACTGTGTCTGTCTCTCTACATCTCATCTACTCTCTCCTTTCTCAATCTTTCCTTTCTGTCTCTACACATCTCCTCTCACTCTCAAGCCGAGAAATAATCATTGAATCCCACTGTTCACTTTCCCTGGGTTTCTTTAACGGTCGGTGACCCTTTCTCTCATCTCTCCATCAATCCTTCTCAAATATATTGACGATTGCTTCTTTAAGCCATCACCCTCCATGAGCCCTCCCGTTCACCTTTATATCCCCTTTGTTATCACTGTTTATATGTCCATCTATCGCTAGGTGCACATGTGGGAGAGGGACAATCCGATGCTTCTACTGAGAAAGGCATGGAACCCACAGGTATGACCCATTGACTCTAATGTTTCCAACTCAAGGACAGGGTTTCCTGTGCCTGTGTCCGGGTGGATGTTAGGATAGCAAAGAGGTGAACAAATGGGATGAAGGTGAAAAGGCAGACAGTTTTGCTCAATGTTTTTAGCTGTTTGAAAATCGATTCCTTCCTACCCGATTCAATAAACCACATGGATGAGGTAGGAAAGGTATTATTTATCAGAAACCCATTGGTCCAGTCCACTCACAAGAAACTGCAATTGTCTGTGAGTTCAGCAGAGATAAAAAGACAGTCTTTACATGTCAGGATTATTCGTCTTCCCTGTTCCCCTTCTTGCACTGAAGTGTAATAACTACACTGAAAAATATTGGTGAAGAAATCCATTTCTACTGCTATATTCTTTAAATTGAATTTCACTTTTTCCCAAATAGACTAGTTGTCACGTCCTGACCTTAGAGAGCCTTTGTATTTCTCTATTTGGTTAGGTCGGGGTGTGACTTGGGTGGGCATTCTAGTTTTTCTGTTTCTTTGTTGGCAAACTGACTTGTTGGAAAGGTGGCATCCTATGACGGTGCCACATTGAAAGTCACTGAGCTCTTCAGTAAGGCCATTCTACTGTCAATGTTTGTCTATGGAGATTGCATGGCCGTGTGCTCAATTTTATACACCTGTCAGCAACTGGTGTGGCTGAAATAGCCGAATCCATTCATTTGAAGGGGTGGCCACATACTTTTGTATATATAGTGTACCTTTATTCATGTAGTTTACGCATCTCTGTTTCCCTACGACAGTGTAGAAGTAGTAGCACAAGTTGTAGATGGCAAGGTGTAGGCCAGTTCAAAGCACTGAAAATCCGGATTCTGTGATCTTAATATTGTGGCACCTGAATCAGAATGATCCTATCCAATTTTTGTTTGTTTTAAACTGCTCAAAAACAGCCAAATTAATCTGATGCTGGATAGCAAAAAAAGGATGACAGAATCTGAATCATTCTGATACCTATATTTGTCCTTACAGTTAGGGTTTGCCTATACATCATTGATTATTGTCAATTTCTTGGCAATTGAGGAAACTTGAGAGTAGCAGGTTATAAATGCTATGCTATAAATATCAGAAGAAAGATTGTGAGGAGCCAAATGAGTGAGAGTGGAAAATAATGCCTTTGTGGAAAGCTCAGCAATGCCAATCAGGCAATATGAGAGACCACTCAGGGTCCATAGGAGGATGAATCTGAGTTCAATGTGTGGTCAAGGACACTCCTCTCCAAAGCAGACTACAAAACAGCCCAATACAGAGCAGCGTGCTAAAATCAAACACAATCAATTCAAACAACAACGCCACTGTGCTGGGACCCCATCGAGAAGCTTCCAGAGCAGCCTTTTAGGATTCTGTACTGATTCTGTACTCTCCCATCTCTTTCTCTCTCAGTCTCTGTCTCAGTTCATATCCAGACCTACTTTCTCTCATCATAAATCTGTGTAAATCCACAAACCACTGTCTGGCATGCTCCATCTGTGTCCTTCACTCATGTACTGTTAGAGAAAATCTCTCTGCATCTCTGCTTGCCAACAGTCTATCCTCCAGGCCCTGCTCAGTTAAGAAACAGAGGACAAAATCCCAGGAAAAAAAGCCCTACTGAGCTACCAGACCTGTCTCCATACAGCACTAGCCTCCTCTTACCTCTGGCCTCTTTAAAGTACGATTCCCAGAAACCTCATTTGTAGCTACTCAACCGTAATGCAATGTGAAGCAAACAAACAAACATGCTGTTTGTTACAGAACAGTAGAAAGCCTACCTAGTTGCATTCTGGAGGTAACAATCCAACAGGCCAGAAAAACAACACTCTCCTATGTCCATTATTTAGGAAATGTTCATTTCCCATAGTCAAAATGTTTACATGGTGAATCGTGGAAAGGTGCAAAAGCAACAACACTGCCTCAAGCCAAAAACAGATAAAGCCGCTAAACAATATTCATAGCAGACAAAGAACTACAGTGCTGTTTATTTCAGCGTCTGCTGGTGATGCCCCACTACTGGGGTTTACTGAAATGAAATGACAGTTTGGGTGTGTTACAGAAACAGGCGGTATCGAACTCATCAAACACGGGGTTGATGATACCATTCCATTTACTACATTCCAGGCATTATTATGAGCCTTTCCTTCCCTCAGCAGCCTCCTGTGAAAACATGGTTAAACTCTAAGAGACAGATCAAGCCCAACTCACACAGACAAACCCTGTGTAGGCAGCTGTAGCCACAGTGGGGGTGGTGGTGAAGTCTGGCTGCAAAAGGCCCTCGTTGTGCACCAGCAGGAAACACAGAGGGGGTGCCCACCGCAGTCCTCCTACCATGCCCACCAGACCGACACATGCACACACGCACACATACTGATACTCATACACAAGCAGCCACGTACTATATATGTACACACAAAATCCTTAAGTTCCATCTCTGACAGGACACACACACACACACACACACACACACACACTCCCACCTTCCAGATCACAGCTCAGTGGTTCAGCCTGGCTCATTACGTTTCCCCCTACATCCCACCTCCCCTCCTGCCCTGTCTCTCTGTGGGGTCCTGACCACACAGCACACCGGGTCCACGGCCAGCCACGGGGCGTCCTGTGTTAGCATTCAGCAGAGTGAGAAACAATAGCAACACGAAGCAGGGCCTCATCATCATCCTCCACCTCACAGCTCCCTGGGCCTGACATCTCCACGCTTTGATGTTGTTTCGCCTCAGCGCTGCTCTCTTTGGCCTTTCCCTCCACCACTACGCAGCCCAGGGAATAGGCTACGACTGCACAGTGGGAGATGCAGACAACAAGACACCTTAGCATGCTCACTGGTGTTTAGACCTCAGATGAACACTGATTGGATGAACCGAAGGGGGGAAGGGGGAGCGTCAACATGGAAATAGGAATTGGAACGTTCTCACAGAGTATAATGGAGTTCCAAATACACTGGACACTGAATAAGGGAAATAGAGGGCAGATTGTCTTACCTGTTGGAGAGGGAGGAGGTCCAGGAGGATCCAGAGAGAAACATGAAAGGGAAGAGAGGTGGAGGGTTAGAACAGTGGCTGCAGGCTTGATAAGGCTATTCGAATGCTACAGTGCATAGCAATTTAGAAGAAAGTATTTATTACAAGGAGCCCCTTTAAAAAAGATTTTGGCTGAATTTTGGCTGTTTGGCTGACATATTTGGAGTTGTTTTATGCAATGGGGCCATCGTTGTAAGGAGGGCATCAATCAGTGCTTGTTGTATGGGCTCCAGAGGAGTACTGTTTTGGGTCTGGAGGAGACCGTCTGTCTACTCCCTCAGTATCAGTAGAGAACAGACAGCTCCTGGCAGAGGATGGTCTGGACTTTCCCAGGGAGCAAATGGCATGGACCTGGATTCTACTCTGTGCTGAGGGGTAAAATATAGTTAAGTGCCAAAACTACATATTTTCTTATTATGTGCTTACATCAATATGTAGAATATACATACGAGAGGTAATGGCTCCTGAGTGGTGGAGCGGTCTAAGGCACTGCATCTCAGTGCAAGGGGTCCCTGGTTCAAATCCAGGCTGTATCACATCCGTGATGTGAGTGATTGGGAGTCCCATAGGGCGATGCCCAGTGTCGTCCGGGTTTGGCTGGGGTAGGCTGTCAGTGTAAATAAGAATTTATTCTGAACTGACTTGCCTAGTAAAGAAAAGTGACTTGACTGCTTTAATGACCTTGGTTTTGCCAGCCCAAGGACAAAGTTGAGGCTGCTGCTATGACGATGAGGCTGGTTCTCCCATGCAGCCAACCAATTTCCTGTATGAGCCTAGTGACATATATTGATATACGAACACATACTCTTGTTCACATACAGGGCATAAATCAAAAGGGGAAACCATCTCATTGTTCATGTTGAGGAGTTAAATGGCTTGTTCCCTGCCAAACACATTACCACATCCTTCAATTTACAGTAGACTCACAAACATTCAATGGTAGAACCCATAGTCAACACACAACTTGATAACTACAGGAAAATGCCCTTCACTGTCCTGTTATGGTTAAGCACATTTCTAAAGCATCTCAAACTAACAAGGAAGAGAGTTGAGAGTTGCCTTCTGGCTCTCTCTGGCTACCACTATCCAACCCCCCTTAGAGTGGAAATGATGGGAGGGCATACGAATAATGACCTCCTCTCCTTCTGGGGGTGATTCTGCAAGCTGCAGTCTGGCTAATGTCACTCAGGACCACTCTCCCTATCATCATCATTACCTGGGTTGACCACGGCCATCACACTTTACCTCTGCAGGTCCCATATGTAATTTCCTTCAAATGCATGGCCATGCACAAAATGCTTCATTTGGGGGTGCCTTGACCAATATATATTAGACTGTGGTGCTTGATGTATTCATATACTACCTACAGTATATCCATCCATGGGGGACCAACCACAACCAGTACCACATTCTGCTATCTAGACACTTCCATCCTCCAAAGGGAAATATATAGGCCTACAGTTCAGTGCACCGGCGGCCAGGTCTTCACCAACACACACACAAACAAGACCCACATCAGATCATTCACTTAATTTATGCAAAACCACTCGTCTCTTCCTGATGATATTTGTGTTCCCTATTATATTGCTTTGGTTTTTGCTTTTCCTTTTGTATGTGATGGAAGCGAATGTATTGCTTCTTTACAAGTAACACATACAGTCATGATGAAACGAGCAAGGGTGTTTGGTCTGCTCTGCTGTCTCTTAGAAGACAGGAGGCCTATTGAATTTCATGAATAAATGAATGAATTAAAATTCTATCTAATCATACTTCAGGATTCCTGCTCCCCTCACCAGACTACCAAGGCATCTCTGTTAGCCATGCCATTTGCAAACAAACACATATAATCTCAAGGTCCACACTGAGGAGGCTCACTATGACAACGGCACGTCTCACCTTTTGCATTGTCTCTGTGTGAATGCTTCTTCATTAGGAAGCTCTGATCATCAATTAACAATAATTGTGTCTTATTTGGCAATGTGAGCCATCATGGACATGATTGATTGGAGAAAATGCATCTTTGCATCTTTGAATGGATTGAAAATCTGAGAAATGTATTTAGGCTTCTGTATATATGGCCTTCTGTTGGCTACTTTCAAGACAGTGAATCATTTGAAAGTTGTTGTCTATTAGGCTATGCCTGGGAATCTTGAACAACACACAAGGGGCGTATTCATTGCGCTGATTCTGTTGCAAAACGTTTCTTAAATGGAAGCAAACAGAATGAAACAGGGAGGGACCTAACTGAATTTGTCCAATAGAAAATCTGTTTGGACTAATGATTACACCACTGATGACCACACAGCCCAACTCACAGTTATACAACTAATAGAACAACAAGGCAGAATGGCCTCCCGAGTGGCGCAGCGGTCTAAGACACTGCATCACAGTGCTAGAGGCGTCACTACAGACCCAGGTTAGATTCCGGGCTGTATCACAACTGGCCGTGATCGGAAGTCCCATAGGGCAGCGCACAATTGTCCCAGCATTGTCCGGGATAGGAAAGAGTTTGGCCAGGGGGGACTCATCGCACTGTAGCGACTCCTTCTGGTGGGCCAGGCGCCTGCAGGCTGACCTCGTTGAACAGTGTTTCCTCTAACACATTGGTGCTTCTGGATTAAGCAGGCAGGTGTTAAGAAGTTTGGTTTGGCAGGTCATGTTTCAGAGGACGCATGACTTGACCTTTGTCTCCAGTTGGGGAGTTGCAGTGATGAGAGAAGATTGAAATTGCGAAGAAAAAGGGGGCAAGCTGTTTTTGTCAAAGAATGTCTGATTGAATCTTTTTTTTCTTCTAAATAATAATGATGTCTGTTATTTAGGCGGATTAACCTAAAATTGCCATACATGGCCTGTGTTGGTATACTAGGCTAGGCCTAGCCGATTTATGGAGAATTATGATGGCTTGATAATAAAGTGAACATCACAATATGCACAAAATATTTGTACAATTGAAAGGCTACTATTCAAAATAATAAATAAATAAAATAATTAATTGGCCTGATTGTCATAAATGCTACTCACATATAAGTGCTAGCCCTATACATTTTCAATAATATTATTTCAATCTGGCACACCAGAGCAAGCTGCTCTAATTGATATGACCTTCAACTGCTCATTCAGTGGTCTAAGGATAAGGCAGAGGAAGACATCAAGCCAGTCCGCTGGGGTTTGGGGTAAAGAAGCAGCCGTACTGTGTAGATTGACCTTTCACTCTGAGGCCCCGTGGACATAATTAAAGTTGAATAACAAATACCACAAGTAGCTACTGCCCCAGCTAGTCCTCCTGAACAGGATTGTGAAAACATTCAGGACACCAGTTCAGTGCACTGAGCAAGTCCCTCAATCAGAAAGGATTTGTTTCTGTGCAGAGTATATAATTGGAGCCTAGACAATTATGACACAAAAAAAATCTAATTTAGCAGTGTATAGGCCTGCATCTCTGCTGAATAAGTTTAATGACGTTATTTTGTCACCGGTGATGGTTATTAGTGAACTTTTTATTGAACAAAAGATTAGAAAAGTAAACTCTTTACATAGACAAGAGTTGTTCCAGCATGTGCTTTGCTTCATTTGTATAGCCAGATATACAGCATGCTACTGTCTACTTGTACAGTCTTGTATCTAGTTACAGCAACAACAGCTAAAAGGCCTTACTCATGAGTCATGTTCATTTCAGCATTACATTATATGCTCTACCTTGTATTCGAACAAGCAGACCCCTGGTGATGGCTATTCCCATCTGGACTTGACTGCTGGCTGCTCTATGCAACTACAGCAACCTGGAGGGAGCTGGCTGCTACCCACAGCCCAGAGTGCACTCTGCTCCGATGCTCATCAGCTTTTAACGCATGTCACATTGCCTTCTCTTCCACCACAGTTACGTATGAGTGCAGGTGTTGGAAGTCTAGTCTAGTTTAGACCAGAGCATCATTAGCTTTCCTGTGGCTCGACAGGCTCTGATTGCGGAGGCCTGCACTGCTCTGCTCTGAGCTGGAAATACCGAAGGAGGGATGGAGAGAGGGATAGAAGTGGATGGGTCCTGATTAAGACCCTGCGTTATTACAGGAGCTTGGATGGGGGCTTCCGGATTAGAGCATATGTCTTCCACCTGCATGCTTGTGGTGGAGAGGCCTGACCCTGACCCTGACCCTGACGCTGCTCCCTCTCTGCAGCTGGAGGAGGAGTGTGGCCCAGGGAGTGAAACAGCTTTCCGCACTTTGCATTGATAGACTGGCCAGAGGCTTATCTCTAACACAGGGTAAGTCCTGGAGGGTCTGGATGGATTTGTGTTACTTACAGCATCAACCTAAATCTCTGGAAAGGGCACAGACAAGATTCTTATTTTTTTTTACAACGTTAATTCAAGTTAATTAGCTTTAATAACTTTAGCTTTACTATGTGATGTGAGGAGGAGTCTGAGGGGGTAACATTTGAAGCAGGGTTTTGGAACATGAAAAGCTTAGTGCCCTGTGATTGCACTGTGCTTATTTGGGACTGCAGGGCAAGAGCTGGTCAGTACAGTTGAGTGACAGCTGGTGCCCTTACCAATCAAAGGTCCCCTGGTATGAGCGTGTACCCATCCTTCAAACTGGAAATTGAACACAGCGGCACAGCACAGGTGAGCGTTACACTTCCTAGCTGTATTGTACCTTCCTTAAGAAATGTTCAGACTCTTGAAAATATTTTGGCTCTTTTCTACCTCAGCACTTTAGCCTACTTCACTCCAGGAACACTCCCCTGGTATCTCTCTCCATTCTGAGCTGTGCTCCTAGAACAACGTATTAGGCTTTACGAAGTTGTATTAACATATCTAAACCCGTCTAAAAGTCCTCTAAATGTATAATGCAGTCTAACTTAAGATCTAACTGGCCCAAAATGACAGTGTTTGGTCAATGAACAGTGAAACTCCCTTGCCAACAACACCCAGCTCAAAAGATCAGAACAAGAGAAAGAAAGTCAGAACAATGAAGGAAGAAAACTTTTCTCTGTAGGGCTTTTTGCATAATTATGATGCCTGGGGGCCAAAGGATTCATCTGAAATCTGTCCTCTGTTGGGGAGGGGAAACTAAAATAGCAGTTCCTGATTGTCACACAATTGGCTTAGGCTGCAGTGTGCAGCTGTGCCGTGGGCCTGTCTGTCTGTCATGTAGCTGATTGCTGCATGTGTGCCAGGCCAGCCAACCCATCAGGTGCATCGTCACAGAGGCAGGCGTCACACAGCCAGGCTGCTATGTATGCAGTATCACAGTTGCTCTCTGCTCCTCCCTCATAAACAAACAGATCGCAAACAAAATATCTATAGAAAAGGATGTACTGTATGATTGAATATGTATCTTTATATATTTCTTCAGATAGCTACTAGTACTGCTACTACACAGAGGATGGCAGAGTCTCGGTTTAAAGCCTGAACTGGTACAGCTGCAGATATGAATATGAATCGAAACCCAACCTCCATCGTACTTTTGACTTTGCTTATTAGTGGAGAGAAAAGAAAAGAGGGATGGAGAGAAGACAGAAAAGACTGATTTCCAGGTCAGTCAGTGCTAATTACTGGGCTACATGTACGATACAACACTGTTCTACCTCCAAGGGCCAGCACCACTATCACTTCCTGCCAATACCCTCATCTTTGTGTTCCCTGCTCATTAGAATATGAAAAAGCATGGCTCCCGGGTGCAGCCGTCTAACACCAAGGCCTAACAGGTTTATTGCACTGTACACACAGAGGTTATCGAAGGTTAAAGCCTATAATCTGTAAGGCGCAGCACCATGTAGTGAAGCTATTGAAGGCTGACCCTGCACCATTTCTAATCCATTCAAAGACTTCAATCGGTGAAAATGTGACATATAGAAAGATGGCTAAGGGAATTGATGAATTAGTAGTTAGGGGGAAATGATTCTCTGAGATTCTCTAAGCACCTCTTTTTCACTGGTGTCTCTGCTCAACACAATGCTGCCTATATCAAATGTATTTCATTAAAAGTCGGAAGTCTATATCACTCATGACACTAATACATGTAGGCTACCACCAAATTAATTGTCCTTGATTCAATAACAAAACTCCAATTAATTTTTATTTAGCAGATAACAGATATCACCCAACACATAAAACACGCCTAATTAAAGCTGTGAATAAACTCAGACGCTGCACATGCTTTTATGTCACTTTCCATATCACCTTATAAAAGACAGCCTGCATGACTGTGTGGCGGTATCTCCAAATATGAATGAGTTCTTGTCTGAGCAGCTGATTATTGACATGCCTGAAGTGAAGGTGATAGAATGGGGGCTGGTGTATCTGTTCCTGACTCCTTTGAACGAGAAGGTGCAGATAACGGCTGGTATCATGAGGTTCATGTGTGATGAATCATGTCCATCGTGCTTTCTCGTTCTCTTCAGAAGTCAATAGGACTGTAACGTGAGCACAGCACTGGGCCGTCCCCAGGCAGGCTCACTGGGCCCCGTCATGAAAACAGAGGAAGAAAGAGAGGATAAGAGAGAGGGAAAGAGGGGGGGTGGGGTTGGAGAGTAAAGAGAGACATCGAAAAGAGAGGAAGCTCTGCGTGTCTGAGCAAACAACTGAAGGAGGGAAACCTTCAAGGTCACCGTCAGAGAGAAAAAGGGAGAGAGCGTGAGGGAGAGAGAGGGGGTGATTGAGAGATGGGGAACAGAAAGGGAGAAGCTCAGCAGATGGGCAAGGAGACAATGAGATCAGGGGTCTAGGCTCAAAGAGGAGATAAATAACAACTGTAGGTAACTTTTTCAAGGCATTTCTATTAAGGCAAAAAATATAGTTTGGTGTACAGTAACAACAACAATGTTGTTTTGTTGTGCTTATTGAAACAGAGAAGTACTGTAGGACAGAAACTATGAGACAGGACCAAAGAGTATCTCTTCTTAAACTGCGGTTCACTTCTTGAATACAAATAGGTTATACTGTACTAACATTTGAGTGCTGTGGTTTGAATGAACTTTTAAACAATAAAACAATCTAGCCAGAGATAAAAGAGGCAGGTTTGTTCTCCAAGAAGGACACACAGAGGAGCAGAAATAAAACAGATCAAATTAGACGAGATTGAACAAAATTGACTATATTTCATTTTTAAAGACATTTGACCATTACGTTGTCTAAAGAAAGGATCCATGAAGGTTGGAAAAATGCAGAAAAGTGATGTGTGTGCTGAACATAAAGTGTACTAAAAAAATTGATGCCATAAGGACGTCAGAAACTGGACCATTCCAGGAAGGTCCAAGTGTGGACACAGCCAAGCGTGACGCTACAGCAAACCTATTATCTGCTATTCTGTCACTTTGGCTTTTCCTCTACATTCTTTGGACCTGATTCAATTTCAACACCAGATATGTATGCTGCTTCCCAGACCCTCACTGACTGGCTGCACTCACGCTCGCTCACTGCTAAGTCCACTAGTGTGGACGTGTGAGGGTGGGTGGGTGTGTCTGCGTCCTCAGAGAGAAGATTATGCTTTTTACAGCACTTCACTCAACCTTGAAAAACACTTAGCACCAGATTCAGAGTTGATCTCTCTGCTGTTAAGGCGTGGCTGGCATTCCGATACTCCGAATTTGGCCTGAAAAATAAATATACAAAGTTTTGTTGAGCAGGCAACTGTCAAGACAAATAACCCTCCAAATGAAACTTTTCAGGGAATGCAGTCTACACTGCTTTCTAGGGGGTATGATTGAGTACTGTATGTGATGTGGGTATGAGATATTCTTAGTGTAGGAGCTAGTGTACGCCAGGCTAGATCACAATTCAGCCTTAGTGAGCTCATCATTAAAATTCCATCACGGCCAGGGCGAAGGGGAGGGAAGCAGAAGAAATTCCTGAGATCTAAGAGGAGAGAGGCCTCACATCACAGACTGAGCATCCCTGGCTCCAGCCCTGCGTTTCATCTCTTCATTTACCTGGACTACAGCTGCCTGAAATACACCTGAAATGGACCTGTCAGCAATGCACTGCCAACTTTCATCTGAAGGCGGCATAACACACTGGCTGAGTCCGAATACACATACTATATACTTAAACTGCATACTATGTACTCATCGTCACATGTTACACCGAACAAAAATGTAAATGCAAAATGCAACAATTTCAAAGATTCAACTAAGTTAGTCACAGATACCTTATCTGGTCACAGATACCTTAAAAAAAAGGTAGGGGTGTGGATCAGAAAACCAGTCAGTATCTGGTGTGACCACCATTTACCTCATGCAGCACGACACATCTAATTCGCATAGAGTTGATCAGGCTGATGATTGTGGCCTGTGGAATGTTGTCCCACTTAGGGTTGTGGCGGTCATAAAATGGTGTTGGTTGCTGAATGTCAAGCGAATAACTTCCGGTCTTACGGTAATTGACCGTTAAATAATAAACACATTTAGCATCTCCTTCCACACACAGCCTACAAGCCACTGATGCAGACCTTTGGAACATCTACATTTTAACAAGTCTAATACAGTGCCATGCAAAAGTATTCACACCTCTTGGAATTTTTCCTATTTTGTTGCCATACAACCTGGAATTAAAATGTATCATTTGATTTACACAACATGCCTACCATTTTGAAGATGCAAAACATTTTTGTGATACAAACAAGAAATAAAACAAAAAAACAGAAAACTTGAGCGTGCATAACTATTCACCCCCCCAAAGTCAATACTTTGTAGAGCCACCTTTTGCAGCAATTACAGCTGCAAGTCTCTTGGGATATGTCTCTATAAGCTTGGCACATCTAGCACAGGGATTTCTGCCCATTCTTCAAGGCAAAACTGCTCCAGCTCCTTCAAGTTGGGTGGGTTCCTGCTGGAGTACAGCAGTCTTTAAGTCATACCACAGATTCTCAATTGGATTGAGGTCTGGGCTTTGACTAGGCCATTTCAAGACATGTTTCCCCTTAAACCACTTGAGTGTTGCTTTAGCAGTATGCTTAGGGTCATTGTCATGCTGGAAGGTGAACCTCCGTCCTAGTGTTAAATCTCTGGAAGACTGAAACAGGTTTCCCTCAAGAATATCCCTGTATTTAGCACCATCCATCATTCCTTCAGTTCTGACCAGTTTCCCAGTTTCTGCCTATGAAAAACATCCTCACAGCATGATGCTGCCACCACCATGTTTCACTGTGGGGATGAGATTCTCGGGGTGATGAGAGGTGTTGGGTTTGTGCCAGACAGCATTTTTCTTGATGGCCAAAAATATCAATTTTAGTCTCATCTGACCAGAGTACCTTCTTCCATATGTTTGGGGAGTCTCCCACATGCCTTTTGGCAAACACCAAACGTGTTTGCTTATTATTGTCTTTAAGCAATGGCTTTTTTTCTGGCCACTCTTCTGTAAAGCCCAGCTCTGTGGACTGTACGGCTTAAAGTGGTCCTATGGACAGATACTCCAATCTCCGCTGTGGAGCTATGCAGCTCCTTCAGGGTTATCTTTGGTCTCTTTGTTGCCTCTCTGATTAATGCCCTCCTTGCCTGGTCTGTGAGTTTTGGTGGGCGGCCCTCTCTTGGCAGGTTTGTTGTGGTGCCATATTCTTTCCATTTTTTTAATAATGGATTTAATGGTGCTCTGTGGGATGTTCAAAGTTTCTGATTTTTTTTATAACACAACCCTGATCTGTACTTCAACTTTGTTCCTGACCTGTTTGGAGAGCTCCTTGGTCTTCATGGTGCCGCTTGCTTGGTGGTGCCCCTTGCTTAGTAGTGTTGCAAACTCTGGGGCCTTTCAGAACAGATGCATATACACTGAGATCATGTGACAGATCATGTGACACTTAGATTGCACACAGGTGGACATGATTTAATTAATTGTGTGACATCTGAAGGTAATTGGTTGCAGATCTTATTTAGGGGCTTCATAGCAAAGGGGGTGAATACATATACACACACCACTTTTCTGTTTTTACATTTGTTTAGAATTTCTTGTAATACGTTTTTTTTTTTTTTTTTTTTTTTTTTTTTTTACTTCACCAATTTGGACTATTTTGTGTATGTCCATTACATGAAATCCAAATAAAAATATTTTCAAATTACAGGTTGTATTGCAACAAAATAGGAAAAATGCCAAGGGGGTGAATACTTTTGCAAGGCACTGTAAATCCATGTAATATAGCCTACACCATCACAATAAATCCATTATTTATTTTAGACAGGTCTAAAGAAACATGATACTGTTTGAAGAAAATGTAGTCTATTTCAGAAGAACAGACAGAATATTATACTCTGAATTGTCCTTATGTATAAACACAACATGTAAAGTGTTGGTCCCATGTAACATAAAAGATCCCAGAAATGTTCCATATGCACAAAACGTTGTGCATATGGTGGCGTTGTGGTTATGGCATGGGCAGGCATAAGCCCCATGTCGCAAGGATCTGTACACAATTCCTGGAAGCTGAATATGTCCCAGCATTGAGCATGTTTGGGATGCTCTGGATCGACGTATATGACAGCATGTTCCAGTTCCCACCAATATCCGGCAACTTCTCCATTGAAGAGGAGTGGAACAACATTCCACAGGCCACAATCAACAGCTGGATCAACTCTATGCAAAAGGACAAGTGTAGCGCTGTATAAGGCAAATGGTGGTCACACCAGATACTGACTGGTTTTCTGATCCCCTCCCCTACTTTTTTAAATTTTAAGGCATCTGTGACCAACAGATGAATATCTGTATTCCCAGTATTGTGAAATCCATAGATCAGGGCCTAATTTATTTATTTAAATTGACTGATTTCCTTATATGAACTGTAACTCAGTAAAATCTTTGAAATTGTTGTATGTTGCATTTATATTTTTGTTCAGTGTAGTTTAAAAGCTCTGACGAAGGCCAAGAGAACAAGAAACACTTTTCAATGAAAACAGAAATCCACTTTGGGTATTTAAAAAAAATAATACTTCTGTTTTCAAAGATGTAGCCTATGATGTAATACTAGTGATCATTTTAAGGAGAACAAAAACTACTTACCCTACATTGTAACACCACCACAGAAGCTTCGCTATTCGGCATCTTCCCAATTAAGTAGCCTAGCTTTATTGTTTTGGTACTTGAAGTGAACTAGTGCATATCACTCGCAGCCCACCTCTTCAAATGCATTGTGGAAAAGTGTGCATTGAATTCTACTAGATGAAGAGACAAAATGAGTATAACATACTGGCATTTAAACCATTCTAGATTTTTGAAAATTCTCATTCTATTTTCGCATATTGAGGATGTGTAATGTACGATAGCGTTTCCCGCTTTTCATTGAATTCAGTAGTGTATATCTAATTGATCAGCTGTTGTCAAAGACAAAATAAGGTATAATCGAAATTCTAAATGTCGCATTCAATTAAAGGTAATTTTTTTGCATAATCAAATGGCCTACTATTAAGGACGCAAGTATTGGTATTCGGACACGGCCACTTACTCCCTAATTCATATCTGAGTCATCCTCTGTATATCTTTCTGCTGCTTGTCTGCCTGCCCACCCGCCTGCCAGTCTGTCTCTCCCCATCCCTTCTCTCCTTCTCTATCCATATCCAGGGTACGATGACAGTCAGGGTACGTGGACAGTCAGGGTACGTGGACAGTCAGGGTACGTGGACAGTCAGGGTACGATGACAGTCAGGGTACGTGAAGAGTCAGGGTACGTGGACAGTGTACAATGTAGGGTAAGTAGTTTGTACGTGGACAGTCAGGGTACGTGGACAGTCAGGGTACGTGGACAATGGCAAATCAGTTTCACATTATATCAACTCAGACATACCACCAGTCATCCAAACACACCTCTCTCTCTGCTTCATTCATCTCATGTAATTTCATCTGAGGAGAGGGCCAGAATCAGAGCGCTGGATCAGGATGGTCCTCAGCACTAAACAGTTGGCAGATGAGAGACATGAACCTGTCATAGATAGTCTCAGTTGTCTGTTGTTTACTGGCGGTGTGTTTCACCGCTCCCCCTCTCTCCTACTCTCCACCACAGTTCTGCTTGGTGTTTGGGCTGATCTCTGCTAGTGCACTGAGCTGATAGTATGCTGTGAAGTGTGTTGTATTGGGCTCTTACCAAAAAGGGCCTGTGTGTTAAGTATTAAAACTCCTCACAGTGGAGAATGAATGAAAGGATGTAACAGATCAAACTAGAGGACTCCTGGGGTTCACTCTGTTTTCAATCAATATCAGGGGTAATCCCAGCAAGCATCAAGACCTAAATGAGACCTGGGTCACCAGAGAACAACTATACAGAAAATATCTACTAGCTAGCAAACAAACACGCATTTTCACAGAGAAAGAAAACAGAATGTGGTGTAATTGAGATCAGCAAGGGCTGATTTCAAGGTTTTACTGCTAACCTACAAAGCATTACATGGGCTTGCTCATACCTATCTCTCTGATTTGGTCCTGCCGTACATACCTACACGTACGCTACGGTCACAAGACACAGGCCTCCTAATTGTCCCTAGAATTTCTATGCAAACAGCTGGAGGCAGGGCTTTCTCTTATAGAGCTCCATTTTTATGGAATGGTCTGCCTACCCATGTGAGAGACGCAAACTCGGTCTCAACCTTTAAGTCTTTACTGAAGACTCATCTCTTCAGTGGGTCATATGATTGAGTGTAGTCTGGCCCAGGAGTGTGAAGGTGAACAGAAAGGCTCTGGAGCAACGAACCGCCCTTGCTGTCTCTGCCTGGCAGGTTCCCCTCTTTCCACTGGGATTCTCTGCCTCTAACCCTATTACAGGGGCTGAGTCACTGGCTTACTGGTGCTCTTTCATGCCGTCCCTAGGAGGGGTGCGTCACTTGAGTGGATTGAGTCAGTGATGTGAGCTTCCTGTCTGGGTTGGCGCCCCCCCTTGGGTTGTGCAGTGGCGGAGATCTTTGTGGACTATACTCTCTCAGGATGGTAAGTTGGTGGTTGAAGATATCCCTCTAGTGGTGTGGGGGCTGTGCTTTGGCAAAGTGGGTGGGGTTATATCCTTCCTGTTTGGCCCTGTTGGGGGTATCATCGGATGGGGCCACAGTGTCTCCTGACCCCTCCTGTCTCAGCCTCCAGTATTTATGCTGCAGTAGTTTGTGTCGGGGGGCTAGGGTCAGTTTGTTATATCTGAAGTACTTCTTCTGTCTTATCCGGTGCCCTGTGTGAATTTAAGTATGCTCTCCCTAATTCTCTCTTTCTTTCTCAAAATCGGAGAACCTGAGCCCTAGGACCATGCCTCAGGACTACCTGGCATGATGACTCCTTGCTGTCCCCAGTCCACCTGGCCGTGCTGCTGCTCCAGTTTCAACTGTTCTGCCTGCGGCTATGGAATCCTGACCTGTTCACCGGACGTGCTACCTGTCCCAGATCTGCTGTTTTCAACTCTCTAGAGACAGCAGGAGTGGTAGAGATACTTTTAATGATCGGCTATGAAAAGCCAACTGACAGCCAACTGGTCATTTATGAACATTTGAACATCTTGGCCATGTTCTGTTATAATCTCCACCCAGCACAGCCAGAAGAGGACTGGCTACCCCTCATAGCCTGGTTCCTCTCTAGGTTTCTTCCTAGGTTTTGGCCTTTCTAGGAAGTTTTTCCTAGCCAACGTGCTTCAATATCTGCATTGCTTGCTATTTGGGGTTTTAGGCTGGGTTTCTGTACAGCACTTTGAGATATCAGCTGATGTACGAAGGGCTATATAAATACATTTGATTTGATTGGATCAAATCAAACTTTATTTGTCACATGCGCTGACTACAACCTTACCGTGAAATGCTTACTTAAAAGCCCTTAACCAAAAAAATACAAAATATTAACCAAATAAACTAAAGTAAAGATATATGAAATAAGAAAAAAAGTAACACAATAAAATAACAATAACAAGGCTACATACAGGGGGTACCGGTACTGAGTCGTGCGGGGTTACAGGTTAGACGAGGTCATTTGTACATGTAGGTAGGGGTAAAGTGACAATGCATAGAAAATAAACAGCAAGTAGCAGCAGTGTAAAAACAAATGGGGGTGACCATTTGATTAATTGTTCAGCATTCTTATGGCTTGGGGGTAGAAGCTATTAAGGAGCTTTTTGGTCCGAGACTTGGTACCCCGGCACCACTTGACCAGTCAGATGCAAGCAGGTGCCATACCAGTCGGTGATGCAGCAGTATAACTTTTTGAGGATCTGGGGACCCATGCCAAATCTTGAGGGGGAAAAGGTGTTGTCGTGGCCTCTTCATGACTGTCTTGGTGTGTTTGGACCATGATAGTTTGTTGTTGATGTGGAAACCAAGGAACTTGAAACTCTCGACCCGCTCCACTACAGCTCCGTCGATGTTAATGGGGGCCTGTTCGGCCTGCCTTTTCCTGTAGTCCACGATCAGCTCCTTTATCTTGCTCACATTGAGGGAGAGGTTGTTGTCCTGGCAACACACTGCCAGGTCTCTGACTTCCTCCCTATAGGCTGTCTCATAGTTGTCGGTAACCAGGCCTACCACTGTTGTGTCGTCAGCAAACTTAACGATGGTGTTGGAGTCGTGTTTGGACACGCAGTCGTGGATGAACAGGGAGTACAGTAGGGGACTAAGCACACACCCCTGAGGGGCCCCAGTGTTGAGGATCAGTGTGACAGACGTGTTGTTGCCTACTCTTACCACCTGGGGGCGGACAGTCAGGAAGTCCAGGATCCAGTTGCAGAGGGAGGTGTTTAGTCCCAAGGTCCTTAGCTTAGTGATGAGTTTTGTGGGAACTATGGTGTTCAACGCTGAGCTGTAGACAATGAACATTTGTCCAGGTGAGAAAGGGCAGTGTGACGTGCGATTGTGTCATCTGTGGATCTGTTGGGGCGTTATGTGAATTGGAGTGGGTCTAGGGTATTTGGGATGATGCTGTTAATGTGAGCCATGACCAGCCTTTCAAAGCAGTTCATGGCTACCGACGTGAGTGCTACGGGGCGGTAACCATTTAGGCAGATTACCTTCGCGTCCTTGAGCACAGGGACTATGGTGGTCTGCTTGAAACATGTAGGTATTACAGACTCGGTCAGGGAGAGGTTGAAAATGTCATTGAAGACAGTTGCCAGTTGGTCCGTGTATGCTTTGAGTACATGTCCTGGTAATCCGTCTGGCCCCACGGCTTTGTGAATGTTGACCTGTTTAAAGGTCTTGCTCACATCGGCTACCGAGAGCGTTATCACACAGTTGTCCAGAACAGCTGGTGCTCTCAAGCATGTATCAGTGTTGCTTGCCTCGAAGCGAGCATAAAAGGCATTTAGCATGGATGGTAGCACTGGGCAGCTTGCGGCAGGGTTTCCCTTTGTAGTCCGTAATAGTTCTCAAGCCCTACCACATCTGACGAGCATCAGAGCCTGTGTAGCAGGATTCAATCTTAATCCTGTATTGACGCTTTGCCTGTTTGATGGTTTGTCTGAGGGCGTTGTGGGATTTTTTATAAGCGTCTGGATTAGTGTTCCGCTTCTTGAAAGCGACAGCTTTAGCCTTTAGATTGATGAAGATGTTGCCTGTAATCCATGGTTTCTGGTTGGGATATATATGTACGGTCACTGTGGGGACAACGCCGTTATTGATGAAGCAGATGACTGAGGTGGTATACTCCTCAATGCCATTGGATGAATCCTGGAACATATTCCAGTCTGTGCTAACAAAACAGTTATGTAGCGTAGCTTCCGCGTCATCTGACCACTTCCTTATTGAGCGAGTCACTAGTACTTCCTGCTTTAGTTTTTGCTTGTAAGCAGGAATCAGAAGGAAAGAATTATGATCAGATTTGCCAAATGAAGGGCGAGGGAGAACTTTGTACTTGTCTCTGTGTGTGGTGTGAAGGTGGTCTAAAGTTTTTTTCCTCTGGTGACATGCTGGTAGAAAGTAGGTAAAACAGATTTAAGTTTGCCTGCATTAAAAGTGGTGTGTACATATGTATTCACCCCCTTTGCTATGAAGCCCCTAAATAAGATCTGGTGCAACCAATTACCTTCAGAAGTCACAACATTAATTAAATAATGTCCACCTATGTGCAATCTAAGTGTCACATGATCTGTCACATGATCTCAGTATATTAACACCTGTTCTGAAAGGCCCCAGAGTTTGCAACACTACTAAGCAAGGGGCACCACCAAGCAAGCGGCACCATGAAGACCAAAGAGCTCTCCAAATAGGTCAGGGACAAAGTTGTGGTGAAGGACAGAACAGGGTTGGGTTATAAAAAAATATCAGACATCCCACAGAGCACCATTAAATCCATTATTAAAACATGGAAAGAATATGGCACCACAACAAACCTGCCAAGAGAGGGCTTCCCACCAAAACTCACAGACCAGGCAAGGAGGGCATTAAAGAGGCAACAAAGAGACCAAAGATAACCCTGAAGGAGCTGCATAGCTCCACAGCAGAGATTGTCCATAGTGTCCATAGGACCACTTTAAGCCATACAATCCACAGAGCTGGGCTTTACAGAAGAGTGGCCAGGAAAAAAGCCATTGCTTAAAGAAAAAAATAAGCAAACACGTTTGGTGTTTGCCAACAGGCATGTGGGAGACTCCCCAAACATATGGAAGAAGGTACTCTGGTCAGATGAGACTAAAATTGATATTTTTGGCCATCAAGGAAAATGCTATGTCTGGCACAAACCCCAACACCTCTCATCACCGGGAGAACGCCATCCCTGGTCAGAACCACCATCACTGTGAATCTGGTCAGAACTGAAGGAATGATGGATGGCGCTAAATAGAGGGAAATTCTTGAGGAAAACCTGTTTCAGTCTTCCGGAGATTTGAGACTGGGACGGAGGTTCACCTTCCAGCAGGACAATGACCCTAAGCATACTGCTAAAGCAACACTCAAGTGGTGTTGGTGAAACATTTAAATGTCTTGGAATGGCCTAATCAAAGCCCAGTCCTCAATCCAATTGAGAATCTGTGGTATGACTTAAAGATTGCTGTACTCCAGCAGGAACCCACCCAACTTAAAGGAGCTGGAGCAGTTTTGCCTTGAAGAATGGGCAAAAATCCCAGTGGCTAGATGTGCCAAGCTTATAGAGACATATCCCACGAGACTTGCAGCTGTAATTGCTGCAAAAGGTGGCTTTAAAATCTACAATATACATATTAACAACTGCAACTGCAATGAATGTCTTTGGGGTGGGGGCAGAGTAAAAGTCAGCTGGGGGGTGTAGGAGGGGTGAATATCCATAGGGGAGCAGCAGGTAAGGTACAGTAAGTGACCATTGAAGGGGTGTGGGGGTAAAATGTCCATAGGGGGAGGAGGGTTGGCCAGTCTTCCCATTTTTGCCATGATGCTCCTGTACTGCCCACATCTGAGGGATTGAAGCAGGGAGAACAGGGCATGGCTTGATGGCTTTGATATTCTTGGCTTTCCTGCAACACCTGGTGTTGTAGGTGGGCTGTAGATGGGCAACAGTATATTGATGTTGAAACTCCCTGCAACAATGTGTGTATGTATAAGTATATACATTGTACTGTATGTCCTATAACAGTTGCCTTTTGTGCATTTTGTGCATGTGCATACAACTATTTAGGAAGTTTACATGTATGACATCAATACACTAGTGTCTAGCCTATAGCTGCAGTAGGTAAGGATCCCCATTGTGTGCATATTATACATATCAAAACTCAATAAAATAATGTTTCTCTGTTTTCTGTTTGGGTGTCCAATTAGTGAGGCCTTTTATGACATGAGTGTGGAAGCAGCAGGCACACTGCCGTACTGTAGTTACTGATCCAAGTTTACTGCTACTGTTGTCCACATGTGGCGAAACACTCATATAGAGGCCTATAGGCTTTGAGTTGGGGTCAGTGCTATGGAGTGTCTAATTAATGGTGACATAATCTGATACTACAGCTTGAAGTTGATGGCTGATCCACCTGACATGTTTGTTCTTTCCTGAAGTCCAGGATTATGGGCCTGCTGTACTGACTGTCATTGCAAAGCTGTTGCTCCTGTGTCACAATTAGATGAGGAAACAGCCCTTATTTCGTACACAGTCATAATCTCTGTCAGGCCCTATTCACCCCCAGCTCTCCATTTGGATTTCCTTTCTTTTGAAATGATGCCAAGACTGTATCATAAAAAAACTATAGCCGCTCCTAATCCCTGAATCAATCAGCTGCTGCTGGAAGTCCAGCTAAGGAGGCCGTTAATGAGAGCTCACAAGACCACTCAGTGTCATGGCAACAGCGTTGTGGATTCATTCCTGGTATGGAATGACAGATAAACAAAAATGCCAAGAGGCCTGTCCTAAAGAGTTTATGGGCTTAAATTGACTAGTTAAAGCGCCGGTACAGTCAAAAACGTGATTTTCCTGTGTTTTATATATATTTCCACACTGACGTTGGAATAATAATGTGAAATTGTGAAAATGATAATGCCCTTTTAGTGTAAGAGCTGTTTGAAAAGATTGAAATTTCAACCTGTTTTGTTGCGAGGGAATTTTGACCTTCTATGGTGACATCACCTTGTGGTAAATTAGTTAATAGACTAATAAGAATTAGTTCCAACCGCTCAGCCAATAACAGCCAATTTTCACTCAAACCACTCCCAGACAGTCCTAGCAAAATTCTTGCTTGAGAAATTGCTCTTTGCTAAGATGCTATTTTTGTTTCTTTTTGACCATTTTAATTTAAAACAATCACAGTAAAGTACTTCATTTTTACCCAGAAAAAAAGAGCTGCATTGGACCTTTAAGATACAGTACATCCATTTCTTTCAGTCACCGCAACAAGCCTGTAAGTCATCACAGGGCGTAGGTTTGTTACATGCTCCAGGGAGCCAGTCACCTCTGACCGCCAAGAGAGGTTTCTCTCCTCAGCTGCCACTGGCCTGAGTGACAACCCTCTCATTGATTCCATTATCTGCTGGGTAAGAGGAGGACACAGGAGGAACTCAAGAGCAAAGTCATTTGTAGAGCGGGTTTGAAAGAGGGTCCTCTGTGTGTTATTAGAACCTTATGGTCACACTAGGAATGCCACTGGTAGAGACAAGTTGAATACTGAACTGACGTCTTGAGTTCAAAATGCAACGCAGCGTCTCTGAGAGAAATGCTAACAAGTGTCTTCTTTAACACCTCTCCCAGGGAAGACTTCTTACCAGTCACTTTCTCAAGGCTTCTCTACTGCAGTAAGCGAGCGAGACACATCATCTTTATCAGAAGAACAGAGGAGCCGTGTGGCAATATAGAAAGGGAGACAATTTAAACAGTTATCTTTGATAAACCAGTGTTTTTGAAGCATAGCCCGTTTAGCTTCAACAGGACAAGAGGAAATAGCAATGGGAAAGAAAGTCTCATGACGCTGCACCACATCAATACCCACCGCGGGTACCTGGATGCCTCCCAAACAGTGGAGAAAACTCTAAAACTATGCCCCTCCTTCCTTTAAACTTTCACTCTTTGATCTTCGCCTTCCTGAATGTAAAGACTGTTACCACCTGCACCACTGAGAGTTCAACCACCCCCCTCCCTCCCCATTCCAACTCCCCACCTCACCCCAACATCCACACTATCTCCTCTCTCTCAGCAAACTTTGGAAAAAAGGAAGATCAACTTTTTCAAGCCAGAAGATAGTCATCTCTGAAAACCTTGTTCATGCCACACCTTAGAGGCTGCTGCCCTATGTACATAGAGATGGAATGCTGTTCACTTTAATAACAGACAATGTTTGACCCACTTCATATGTACAGTATATACTGTATTCTAGTCAAGGCCTATCCCATTTACCTATTGGTGTACATGTGACCACCTAATGCAGCACAACACATCTCCTTCATATAGAGTTGATCAGGCTGTTGATTGTGGCTTTTGTAATGTGCTCCTCTTCAATCGCTGTCATACACATCGATCCAGAGCATCCCAAACGGGCTCAATGCTTGACATGTCTGGTGAGTATACAGACCATGGAAGAACTGGGATATTCCCAGTTTCCAAAAATTGTGTACAGATCCTTGCGACATGGGGCCACGCATTATGATGTTGAAACACCAGCCAAACCTGGAGGGCACTGGGCCAATTGTGCACCGCCCTATGGGACTCCCAATCACGGCTGGTTGTGATACAGCCTGGATTCGAACCAGGGTGTCTGTAGTGACGTCTCAAGCACTGAGATGCAGTGCCTTAGACGGCTGCACCACTCGGGAGCCCACTTGAGGTAATGACGGCAGATGAATGGCATGACAATGAGCCTCAGGATCTCATCACAGTATTCCTGTGCATTCAAATTGCCATCGAAAATGCAATTGTGTTCATTGTCCGTATCTTATGCTTGCCCATACCATAACTTCACGATGGGGCACGTGGTCTGCGCTTGTGAAGACAATTGGAAGTACTGACAAATTCTCTAAAACAACGTTGCGGCTTATGGTAAAGAAATTAACATTAAATGATTTGGCAACAGCTCTGGTGGACATTCCTGTAGTCAGCATGCCAATTGCACACTCTTTTTGTGCATATGGAACATTTCTGGGATATTTTATTTCAGCTCATGAAACATGGGACCAACACATTACATGTTACAGTATATATAAAGTATGTGGACACCTACTCGGCGAACATCTCATTCCAAAATCATGGCCATTAATATGGAGTTGGTCCCCCCGTTGCCGCTATTACAGCCTCCACTCTTCTGGGAAGGCTTTCCACTAGATGTTGGACCATTGCTGTGGGGACTTGCTTCCATTCAGCCACAAAAGCATTAGTGAGGTCGGGCACTGCTCTGGAGTGGCTTTACTTCACTCCAGCCGATACTTGTCATTGCGCATGGTGATCTTAGGCTGTTCTTGTGCTGATATTGCTTCTAAAGGCAGTTTGGAACAGTAGTGAGTGTTGCAACCGAGGATAGACGCTCAGCGGTCCCGTTCTGTGAGTTTATGTGGCCTACCACTTCGCGGCTGAGCCATTGTTACTCCTAGATGTTTTCACTTCACAATAACATCACTTATAGTTGACCAGGGCAGTTCTAGCAGGGCAGACATTTGACGAACTGACTTGTTGGTAAGGATGGCATCCTATTTTGACGGTGCTACGTTGAAAGTCACTGAGCTCTTAAGTAAGGCCATTCTGCTGCCAATGTTTGTTTATGGAGAATACATGGCTGTGTGCTTGATTTTATACACCTGTCAGCAACGGGTGTGGCTGAAATAGCAGAATCCACTAATTTGAAGGGGTGTCCACAAACTTTTGTATATAGTGTATAGTGTATTTCATATATAGTGTAAGATCTGTATACCAGATCTTTGTATTTCTTCTTTGTTCAGATTGACAGTGTTTAACCCTATCAGGACCTTAAGTTGAACTGTTTTTCTATTCATTTTACTCTTCAAACAAGTTTTTCAGGAGGTTGGAGCAAAGTTTGTACAAAGGAGTCTGGGAACCATTGAAATAGTGTTGGATTGAGAAAACAAAGCAGTTGTTTCACAGTTGAAGGCAAAAGCATGGCAGCACAGGGCATTTTAAGGACTAAAGAGGGCAGTTCCCTGGGGTTGACAACAGTCCAGCAGTTTACTGTGTCTTTCATAAGCCTGTTTAACTGTTTATAGTTTGGCACAATTATTTCCGAAACTCATCAACTCTTCTTTCAACCAGCCTCACACCCTCACCTCCCCTGACTACCAGCCTCACACCCACACCTCCCCTGACAACCAGCCTCACACCTGCACCTCCCCATGCCTACCAGCTTCACACCCGCACCTCACCTGACAACCAGCCTCACACCCACCCGCACCTCCCCTAACAACCAGCCTCACACCAAGGCATCTCCTCACAACCAGCCTCACACCTGCACCTCCCCTGACTACCAGCCTTACACCCACACCTCCCCTAACAACCAGCCGCACACCCTCACCTCCCCTGACTACCAGCCTCACACAAACACCTCCCCTGACAACCAGCCTCACACCAGGCCTCCCCTGACAACCAGCCTCACACCTGCACATCCCCATGCCTACCATCTTCACACCCGCACCTCACCTGACAACCAGCCTCGCACCCACCCGCACCTCCCCTAACAACCAGCCTCACACCCAGGCCTCTCCTGACAACCAGCCTCACACCTGCACTTCCCCTGACTACCAGCCTTACACCCACACCTCCCCTTAACAACCAGCCTCACACTCAGGCCTCCCCTGACAACCAGCCTCACACTTAGGCCTCTCCTGACAACCAGCCTCACACCCACCCGCACCTCCCCTAACAGCTAGCCTCACACTCAGGCCTCCCCTGACAACCAGCCTCACACTCAGGCCTCCCCTAACAACCAGCCTCACATCTGCACCTCCCCTGACTACCAGTCTTACACCTGCACCACCCCTGACAACCAGCCTCACACGCAGGCCTCCCCTGACAACCAGCCTCACACTCAGGCCTCTTCTGACAACCAGGGGTAGGGGTAGCATGGATCTAGTGTCTATGCAGGCCAACAGGCCACTTAAATCATATGGTTGAGACAAAAGTACGGCCAACACATTAGGGGATACAAATAGTTACTTCAGTAATTGCATCTACTGTTCTCTGATTGGCATCTTGTCTCCATGCTATCCCACTGATCCAAGTCTCCAGCAGCACGCCATGCGATGTCTACAAAAGACCTTACGGATCACGATGATGACATGCTAGTTTCCTTTTCTCTATTTGCACCTGGGTGTTTAATTATAAAAGTTGGCAGGGGGCGTTTATACCAGCGCACCAGGAAGTTGTGTTGTTTTCACTGTGATGTGTGTCAGAGAGATGGACAGGAAGAGGCGGTGTAGCCACTGGACAAAGAGAGAGAGTGTCCATGGGTAGTCGCCAACCTTTGACAAACATTAGGTTGTGTGTAATTAGCCAGTGTTTACTCTACTCTCCCTCTATCCTATGCATCAATCTTACAGGCTCTGAAATTCTGACGGAGCTGTCAGGAACTGCGCTGTGGGCCCCCGATGCTATTAACTCAAGTCAACAGAGCGATGATCTACGCTCACCGCCCGCCTGTCTTCTGATAGGTCTGGATCTGTCCCCACCACCTGCCTCTCCTCCCTCAGTTCATTTATTTGGGAGATAAGCAGGTGGACTAGGGGGAGAAGAGGACCTGGGAGTGAGCTACACTGAGAAAGGTTAATGCACACAATAATACGATTATTGTGGATAGTCAGATTAATATAATAGTTTGAGTAAAATATGTACATGCTTTGCAAGAATAACAATTTCCCTATTAATCCTGTTTACATGGACACATCTGAAATATGGCTACCTGATGGGACTTTTATAAATGCAGGTTTTGGGAAGCCTATTTGATTCTGTAGTTCGGACATATAAAACTTGTATGTGAAAACTCATTCTAAGATACATACTCTCAGTTTTTCGGAACTCACTTCACTTTGGCTGAAGAGGGAGGCTCACCAAGCAGTTGCAAGCACATGTGCAGATCAAATACACCCCTGGAACTCCGATGAACGTGTTTACATGTTCTAATGTTTTAAAAGGCTGCTCAGAAAACCAGGTGTTTTCATCGGGCAATGCTTACTTCAATTAGGACCGTATGCCGATTAAGATAAGCAGAGTAAAGTGCTTACATGACTAATGCCATACTCGGCCTTCTGCCATAATCAGTTTAATATAGAAATATTATTAGTGTATTTAAGCGTGCTCACTGTCAGACCTGCCTGGCACACTGAGAGACTGTGTTAATAGTGAAGTCTCATTAACCTCTCCACACGCCAAGCCTTTATCTGCACCAGAAAACACTGCTTGTTTGCTTGTTGAATGATAATATTTACCCCTGGCTTCACCACCCAACCCAGACATGACAAATATATTTGTGCATTTTGAAAAGGCTTTCTTGGTTGGCGCTGAGATTCAAGCAAAGTAACGGAAGAGACTGACTATAAAAGGAGACAGTGATTTTTGTGTCTGCAGCTTCAATCTGTCATACAAAGGATCTCAGGGTCATGGACTCTAACGATGTAACTTTCTATAGATCTTAACCAAAGCTTTGCCAACCACACACTGAGTGTACAAAACATTAAGAACACCATCCTAATATTGAGTTGCACCTCTTTTGCAACAGTCTCAATCCCTCGGGCATGGACTACAGGGTGTCGAAAGCATTCCACAGGGCTGCTGGCCCTTGTTGACTCCAATGCTTCCCACAGTTGTGTCAAGTTGGCTGGATGTCCTTTGGGTGGTGGACCATTCTTGATACCCAACTGTGTGAAAAACCCAGCAGCGTTGCAGTTCTTGACACACTCAAACCGGTGCGACAGGCACCTACTACCAAACCTCATTCAAAGGCACTTGAATCTTTTGTCTTGACCATTCACCCTCTGAATGGCACATACACAGTCCATGTCTCAGCTGTCGCAAGGCTTAAAAATCCTTATTTAACCTGTCTCCTCCCCTTCATCTACACTGATTTAAGTGGATTTAACAGCTGGCATCAATAAGGGATCATAGCTTTCACCTGGATTCACCTGCTCAGTCTATGTCATGGAAAGAGAACGTGTACCTAATGATATGTACACTCGGTGTATGTCTTGAATCATCTTGCATTTAACTTCCTTGAGCCTTGATAGCCCTATTGACAAGAACGTTATTGTAGTGTTAATGAATGTGTCCTGTGAGTACTATGCTCAGACCTGGGGTGCCAGGCCTTAAACTGAGAGATATAGCTTTAATTGGAGAGGTACTGATCCTACCAGGCTTTTTGGTGCCAGACGTTAGCATCAATGTTTCTTATTCTGCTGCGCAATCACAAAAATGATATTGGGGGAGAGCGGATCATCCATAAAAGACGTGTTTTAAAGCCTTAGTTATTCCTTTAGAAGTCTAATGAACAATGGGGATAAAACCCTGCGCAAGGTGAATCTATTTGCAGGGGAGAGAGGAGGAGTCCACGTTCTTTCAGCTACTTTAGAGACTTTGCCCCATAGTGATCTGTCAACATGAGTCCCTCCTTCATCACGGCTCACCTTTATGGTTTGATGTAGGGAATGAATGCAGCATCTGAAATAATATAGCGATGGTATTTACATCTGGCATAATTAGAATTGTATCATTTGAAAACTACAGGTATTTGAGAATGGTTTATTCCATTTAAACCCAAAAATATTGATGTTACAGCGTTTTAAGCATGATTAAACATATTCTGTTGTTTTAGCGGCCATTATGTATTACTGGGCATAATGTATCAAAAGGGTAAATCCCAGCTAGTTATAATAATTCCCACATTTAAAAAAAATACTCCCTATTCTGAAAAGATGGAGTTCCTGAATTTCAGGTGAATGCCCATATTTTGCCTGCATTTCCCAGAGAACAGACGTCATATTCTGTCTTTGGCAGGAGACAGCTTAATGTATGGCAAGTCTGCCAGCTCTTCCCACCGTAGGAGATATGAGAAGGGAGACTAGCTCAGCTACCTCTCCATGACCTTGATATTACGATGAAGACGGATAAGAGCTTTCCTCTTCCTCCACCTGCCCAAAGCGTACAAGCCTGTTTGAGCAGTCACACAGCAGAAATTCTAAATATATATATATTTTTTTTATCAGCTTTCCTTAGCCTTCCCCTAAATCAATAAATGGTGCCATATTCCTAGCTAATATTGTAGTTTCTATGGAGGGAGATGCTGCTTATGGAAATGAGAAGAGCCTGCGTTAGACTGTGTCTGTATTAGTGTACTGTACATACAGTATATCACTTTTACTTTGTCTGGGGGGTCAAACAAGCCTGTGATAGTATAAGACAATCAACAACAGAAACCAGACTAATCATGATAGTTTATCTCCCTATTGAAAATGTATACTCAAATTCACCTCCTAAATGACTATCACTGAACTCGAGCTATGTGGCTTTAAAGATGACCAGTGTTACAGTGCACAGGACCAAAAAGCTAAATATCATCCAATCAAATTCCCTCTCACTCAAACCAAAGCTTGTAAAACAGTAAGTAATGAGTGAGGGAGAGGTGCCTTCTCCAGTCCCCAGTTACCAAACACTGATTAAATATGCAACGCAGAGTGGAGGAATTCAGCAATTGCTGACTAAACTAAAAACAAACTGTTAATGTATACTGCTTTTTACAGCTTTAAGGTTGGTGAAAGTTTTCTTCTCTTTTTACACCACATCCCAAACTCAGACCTTCTCTGTTTATTTAAGTTGTAGTGTACATCTGCCACAACACCACTACTGTCTGACAATCATGGGTTTTCCCCTATGATGTGTCTTTATTTGGGTCAGGGAAGAGCAAGAGGGAAAGCCTCCTGGATATCAGCAGTGTTGCTGTCACAGGAAGAGAAGCTCTACTGTAGCTCTTATTATCCTCTCCTGCTCTTTTCATGTCCTTTCCAAGAACTGTTCAGAGCTAAAACTGTGCTTTACAGAGGTGGGACAGAACAGGAGGAGAACCAACCAATCAACATACAGAATCAGGGCTTTTAGTCCCACTCTCTGGCCTCTGATTGGCCACGTTAACAGTTGACAGATTAATAATTTACTGGTTCTAAAATAGTCCAGGCATGCTCTGCATCAATGTGGCGATTCCCTGTCATATCAGCTCAGGCTGGCTATTCGTCCCAGATTGCATGACAACTGCCTTGCTCTTATTACTGAATCTCACTAAAAGCATTAAGAGTAGAACACTGTACCATGATAACATGAGGAGAGGCTGAGGATAAATGTTGACAAGGCCTATATTCCTTTCCTGGTATAGTGTTTTTCCCCCTAAAGATTACATTACAGTATATTGAGTAAAAAGTGTTTCCCTTACAGTCTGGGTGTTATGGAGCCAGTAGTGGGTGGATGATGTAGTAGTAGGTGGATGATGCAGTTGTGGGTGGATGAAGTTGGACTGTTTCCTGCGTAGTAATTATCTACTCCAGTGTACGGTATGGTTCTACTGAGGGACACACTTGGTTTGGCACCTCTCTTTCCCATGTCAATTTTGGGGTTTTGAATTTAAACTGAACTAAAAACAGGCCTTTCAGAGACAGAGATTTTGCACACATACTGTAACTATGCTAAGTAGAGACCGCACTGGGGGAGACCGCACTGGGGGAGACCGCACTGACTATGTCCCCTACGAGACCCTGTGTTATAAGCCCCTGGATTTGACTAATAAAGCTCAAAATGCCCTTTTGACCAAAAACTGAACTGATCTCATTTCCAGAGAAAGATAGAGGATTAATATGCAGGCACCAAATGCACTGGAGGGTAAGAAGAGAAAGTGTGGGAAGCAAGAAGGGAGTTGAGAGAAAAAATTGAGGGAAAAGAGGTGTTGTAGAAGGAGAAAGAGGGAGGGGGAAGCGATGAGGTAGTGTAGAAGGAGAAAGGGGGAGGGGGAAGCGATGAGGTAGTGTAGAAGGAGAAAGGGGGAGGGGGAAGCGATGAGGTAGTGTAGAAGGAGAAAGGGGGAGGGGGTAGCAATGGAGGCTGTTGTGTGCCAAAGTTACTCACTGATCCATGCAGAAACAGTTGCATTTGATCACAGCAAATCTGGGGCTTAGAGCATAAATACATAATAAACAAGAATGTATTGGGCGAGTGCAATGCAGGGTGTTTCATCTCCCTGTGTGTTGCCACTACACTGACTGGAAGGGACATGAACAGGAACCGCGTGGAGGCATCCATATGGATGCTGGTTAGAGAACAGACTTGTTAACATAACTCCACTACTGCCACTACCAAACCGTTACAGAGTTTAAAAAAATTAAATAAATACAAACATATGTGGAGGGAGAGACTCACAGCAAAATATGATACAGCTAAAATATTCCCAGCCAAGCAAAATGTTAAGTGGATCAGTATCTCCTAATAAGTCTGTTATGTACAGTGCAGCACTTCATGTACTGAAAATGGTACTGTAAGTGTTCACCTGTTCATAATGAAAGGGAGGTGAAGAGAGAGAAAGAGAGATAGAGAGAGAGAAAGAAAGAAAGAGATACAAAAGAAAGAGAGAAAGAGAAAGGTCAGGAGAGAGAGAGATTTATTTATTTCAATTTTGTTTATTATCTATTTCACTTGCTTTGGCAATGAGAAAGGGGGCATGTTTCCCATGCCACTAAAGTATGAGCTTCTGTCACTTACATATGAATACCCTGATTTGCAATAAAATAAAAATACACTTATTGTCCTCCAAACTTAGAGTGGGAACCATGAAGAAGTCAAAGATGATGAATTAGCCTAATGATTTCACAGCAATATCGCTCTGAGATAGTCAAAGAAGGAAGAAATCACTGTTCCCAAATGAGCACCCGAAAATGATCCCTAAAAATAATACTGCCACCTGCACTTATACTAACACCATCAGCATCCCGTCCTCTGCTGTTCCTCATTATTCAGGGAGGCGGCCTATTCTGTTTGGGATGAGTATCACTGTCTGCCTGGCCTCTCCCTGCACACTCTCCTGTGGCTGCTGTCTGGAGCCTGAGAGACTCACATGCTAGGCTAACAAGCACACAGCCCAGTGGGGAAGCTGGCGCTCGCCACCTCCCCTGTTTCTCTCTAACCAACCACTTGTCACTTATGATGGTCCCATCGGAGGATCATGGAGCCTGATGGAGAAGATCCATTGTGTAGGAGGTCTCAGTTCGGTGGTCTGGGCTCTATAGTAGATTAGAAAGGGTTGAAGAAGTCAACGTGATGGAAACTCCACACACACACACCACCATGGGGGCTAAAGGGGTGAAGAGCACAGGAGTCCTCCCATCGGTTTGGTTGGTTCAGTAAAGAAGCATGCTAATTAGTGCACAGCTCTGACCTTGACAAGCCCCATCCCTTTCTCCTCCGTCAATGAGCACGTCTCTGTCTCAATGCAACGACGCAGAATGAAAAAGAGCCCTCGCTCGCTTGAATGAGATCTATTGACAGGAGGGTAAGCGATGAAGGTGGAGGGAGACAGGCATAAAAAGCTGCCACATCACTTGGTATAAGTCCCATGGTGGTCTGGCGTGCTGCTGTGGCTTTTGTCCCCTCATTTGAATGCATTAGTAAACCTCCTAAATACAAAAACACACCTCGATAAACAAGCCCTCTGTGTTTCAGGCCTTGTTTACGCCACAACTAAGGAAATTAGATAAAGCACAATAATCGTTAAAAATTAAATGTAGAAGTTACAAAGAAGCCAAACACAAAGTTCCCAAAAAGTAAAATAAGTAAATAAATATACTGAACAAGAATATAAACGCAGCATGCAACAATTCCAAAGATTTACAGTTCATAAGGAAATCAGTCAATTGAAATACATTCATTAGGCTCTAATCTATGGACACCACCACCACCAACATCACCAACCCCACCACCACCACTACCAACACCAACATCACCACCCCCACCACCACCCCCACCACCACCACCAACATCACCAACCCCACCACCACCAACATCACAAACCCCACCACCACCACTACCACCACCAACATCACCACCCCCACCACCACCACCAACATCACCAACCCCACCACCACCACCAACATCACAAACCCCACCACCACCACTACCACCACCAACATCACCACCCCCACCACCACCACCAACATCACCAACCCCACCACCACCACTACCACCACCACCACCACCACCATCATCACCACCCCCACCACTACCACCACCAACCCCACCACCACCACCACCAACATCACCAACCCCACCACCACCACTACCAACATCACCAACCCCACCACCACCACTACCACCACCACCACCACCATCATCACCACCCCCACCACCACCAACCCCACCACCACCACCACCAACATCACCAACCCCACCACCACCACTACCACCACCACCACCACCATCATCACCACCCCCACCACTACCACCACCAACCCCACCATCAACACCACCAACATCACCAACCCCACCACCACCACCAACCCCACCACCACCACCACCATCATCACCACCCCCACCACCACCACCATCAACATCACCACCCCCAACCCCACCACCACCAACATCACCACCACCACCAACATCACCACCCCCCACTACCACCACCACCACTACCCCACCACCAACATCACCACCCCCACCATTCCCCCCACCACCACCACCAACAACAACCCACCACCACCACCACTACTACCACCACCAACACCACCACCACCACCCCCCCCACCACCACTCCCCCCACCACCAACAACACCACCAACAACAACACACCACCACCACCACTACCACCAGTTTATAGTGTAGTATAGTATAGTATATTAATAGAATATTACAGTATAGCGCTGTGTAATAGCTACAGCAGTACAATAGTGTATAGCGCAGAAAGGTGTAGCTTAAAGTACTGTAGTGTGATGTAGAAATACAATAGTAAATACAGTAAATTCCAGTACAGAGAGGTAGTGTGATGCAGTGTGTGTAAATAGATAATAGTCTGTAATTAATCTGCGCCTGTCACGTCCTGACCTTAGTTCCTTTTTAATGTCTCTATTTTTGGTTTGGTCAGGGCGTGAGTTGGGGTGGGCATTCTATGTTTTTGTTCTATGTTTTGTATTTCTGTGTTTGGCCTGGTATGGTTCCCAATCAGAGGCAGCTGTCTATCGTTGTCTCTGATTGAGAACCATACTTAGGTAGCCTGTTCCCACCTGTGTTTGTGGGTAGTTGTTTTCTGTTTTGTGTGTCTTCACCTTACAGAACTGTTTCGTTTCGGTCACTCTCTCTCTTTGTTGTTTTTTTTGGTTATTGCAGTGTTCAGTTTATTTATTAAAATTAACATGGACACCTACCACGCTGCGTTTTGGTCTGATCCTTCCTATTCCTCATCCGAGGAGGACAACGATCGTTACAGCGCTGTATACTGTTTTCCTCAAAAGATTACTGCAGTTATAACTTTTTCATAAGGGTTTTCATGTATAATCGAGGCCAGCGGGAGGGAAAGTATGTAAATGAAAGAGAGTCAAGCATGTTAGAAGGCCAGTTTGACTTTTTACATGCCCGGCTTGTCCCGGGTAGACCATAGTTAACTATTCATGGAGGAACTTTCTCTTTGTTTGGACCAGCACGGCACACAAAATGCTTCTAGAGCCATTAGGCACTGTAGGTACTTACACATGCAGCCTGCCTGTGGGCACTCACTCAACACCCTTTTAGGGCATCTACT
>NC_092155.1:58881850-58969350 GCF_045791955.1 Oncorhynchus clarkii lewisi | reverse complement strand
CTGAGAGAAAACTGAAACTTCATGCCTTTTTTTCTAAACGGGTTGTTATTCAAAATGCTCCGCAACATGATCAGAGAATAATGTTTTTGATGATTTTAACATCTCAGTCTGGTGCTGGATTGGTTTATTTTTCCATAATCTAAGACTAGTCTAAATTGATCACTGAAATGGCAACAGGAGAGTCTCTCGAGTGTCTCTCAATAACCCCGTTTGTGGCTGTCAGTCAACAGAGTAGAGATGTGAAATATGTTTAGGATAAAGGGACTATGAGCCACTGTAAGTGCCTACCATGTCCCATGCTGGGAAAGCATGCAAGAGAAAGAATATATGTGTGGAAACTCCAAGGACTGAATGGAAGGTCCCATTCAGTCCTTGGAGTTTCCACACAGATATTTCTCCACACAGATATTTCTCTCTTGCATGCTTTCCCAACATGGGCCATGATAGACACTTACATGCATGCAAGAGAGAGCATATCTGTGAGAATATCTGTGTGGAAACTCCAAGGACTGAATTAGACCCTGGTTGACACAATGTTGTTTGTCAGGTGTCTATTCTACTGCCTGCAATCTACCACCTTCCCCTCCAATGCCTCTACTATTTAGGATCTATCTCCCTGTTCAGTGCTACTGCCATTAGTCATGGACTCACAAGGATGTCACTTATTCAAAGGAATCCCTGTATCCGTCTTACAGTCATAAAGGAGACAAGCCTTCCAAGTAATGAAATAAGCAATTCTCAACTACCAGGGACGCCTTCCAATTAGCTGTGTTGTTTTTTACTCACTCTTTTCTTTTCAACGTCAAACACTTTTATTCCTCAAGCACTTTAAATCAAAATGTTCTGTTCTAATTCTACTCTCCAAAAACCAGAGATTTAACAATTTATTTTATGATGAATAATTTCTGGTAAAAAAACAAGAGAGTGAATTTATGAGTGAATCATTATTTTTGTAGTTTTTATTTGATCATTTTAACCTTGTTTTTCTTGTGAATGCACTTTGATTGCTCTGAGACAATTGTTGTTGTTAAGTTTGATTGAAAGGATAAGATCTGGAAGGTTCCCGTTATGTGTATGTTATACACAGATGGCCAAACTGCTGAATCTAATTGCACTATACTGGATATCTCTATGTTACGTGGTTATAGATTGTTCTTTGATCTATGGAGTTTTTGTGATGAGATGTCGTGAGTTTGAGTCAGGTCACATATTCAAAAGTCTTCTGATTGGGAATAAGACACATTTCAATTAAATGCTGTTCCTCAGATCCTTCGCTGAATAAGTGATTTTACATTTGGACTTTCTCTTGAGATAAATTTGAGTATAAAACTGATCATATGACTGAATTAAATTGACATTTAAAAAATGTAAAAGTCGTAGCAAAATGCCATTAGACTTTGGAGCCACACTAGTAATGTAATGGGACATGAACTGTCTCTGTGCACCATCTTGTTCCAAACAACAAAATAGTTCAAAGCAATGTATTTCAAGGACGGCAAAAAGTACTCGATTGTGTTTAAGAACAAGCAAAGCAGTTTAATGTTTTAACAGTTTGACAACTTTTATACTTTTGGGAATTACAGTAGTGAATGTTGGTTAATATATTGCTTTTCTCTATAGGACAACCATATCTTTATGTATATGTCCAGTAGGGGTCAGATTAGTTATGTTTTATATTTCATTTGATTTAGTTTCTTCTATATGTTCAAAAAGCAACACTAAAGAAAATACTAAATGCAAGCAATCAAACGACCCATCGGTGAGTAGTTTTGCCTATATACATAGTTCATACAGGTTGATACTGCATGTTTCTACAAAATACTGTACAAAATAGCATGTTTTAGAGATAAAGCAAAAATAATTTGTGTACGTGGGTGTCATTTGTCATTTTAATACTGTAACACAATGCAGGAAAAAAGATACACTGTATATTTTCTAAATGAAACAAATATGTATTTATTTTCCATGAATGGGTTATTGGAGAGAATGTCATAATATATTAGAATAATATGATTCTGTCCATGCCTAAACTTTTAAGCAAGTTTGTCGTCAAATACTGTGTGTGAGTTCATGTAGGATAAAAATGTAGCCGCATGCTTGCTATCTAAATCCTTGTGATTTCATTTTTATTAATTATAATTTATTTCAAATGTATTTATTTATGTATTGTTTCCTTTGAGATGATTTAAGTCTATGTTGGTCTTCTTGCCAAACATCAGTGATTGTAGAGGGCCTCCAAGTTCAAGAAATACAACTATTCCAAAGTGGAACTCTTCAATGATCAGTGCCATTGCTGAAACATATCCACCATTTGGTTAAAAAGACTGTAAAAAAGATTAACCTGATTTTTGGACAAACATGTATTACAAGCCTACTATTTAGGATGCTAATGAGCCACCAGAACTGAATCCACAGATCTCCACACTGGACATAAAGCTTGGAGTCCCCTACTGTACATTAAACCTTTTTGGGGGAATTTTACTTTGCGTTGGTTTAATGACCTGACACCCTTTGCAATTATATATATTTTACAGTGCTAATTACACAAATATATGTGAATGTGTATACAGATAGTTGAATTAGATAAAAACTAAAGCCATAATACTCAAGCACTAGCTCTTTAGAGCTCTGCTGTATAACTAGTTATTGATTTGTAAAAAACAAAAACAAAAAAACACTTCTTAATCTTCCTAGGTCAGTGTTTGTCACGTACATTCTGTTCAGAACTCTGTACTCATCTAGATTCTAGAAGGCAAAATATTGAGCACTGAGAGCAGTTGTGAGTTTAGTATAGTGGATGTGATTTTGTTTTCTACTTTGAAGATGTTAAAGCTGTCTTTATTTTATACATGTGTAGCTAATGTATTCCAGTGATGTAATTTGTATATGCCTTGTTTTGATAGTATGAATCATGGTTCTTCTTATCTCACAAGATGTTATCGAAAATACCTGAAGAAGTCATCCGGAACATTTACATTATTGAAATGTGAGTGTCAGGCTCGTCTGTTGGTGATCCTTGGGCTGAGTGCAATTCATTTAGGACCCTGACTGCGATGTATGGATCCCTCTATTTTCATCCACAGTGGCTTTACAGATATGACATAATATTGTGATCAAAGATATGGCAGACATATCTATCTATCTTGTAACAGTGCCAAGTCTCAGCATTATTGTCTGATCAACATATGTTGCATTCATGGTAAACAGTAAAGTTAAGATAAATCATCTACAGTCTAATCTTAGACACTTTGATGGAAACCAGCTGTTTCAAGTCAACAATTCCTCTAATAGCAACACTATTGAAATAATAATCATAGTGTTGTTTGATGTTTGCAACAATTTTATAATGGGATCATTGATGTTGCTTCTCAATGTCACAATCAATCCTTTTGAACTGTGACCAAACCGATGCACATATGGAACTTCAATCCAGTTGACGATTTCAGTGTCTTTCCAAAATACTGCCAGTATATCCATCTATATTTACAATTCCATGAAATCATCATCAGTAATCTGTTTGAATCTATTTCAGAGCCCAAATAATTCCACTGATGCGGATGCAGGTTAGATGATAAAATAACTGTGATTAAAGGTTCAAATATAGCACATTTTTATTAAAAAGAGTTGATTGTTTCAATGCTTTTTACACTGCCACGGTCATTGGACAGTTCGCTATATGGGGAAAACGACTGACAACTGTGTGTTTGTGTGTATGTTTGTATGTATGTTACAAGAACAAAAAGCATAGGCCCTTTATAAAGTTAGAGGTTGCAGTGCTAAAACACAGTACTACTGCAATTTACCAGACGTATATATCTGCATGCCCAGAATACATAAACCATTCTTAAGTGTACATTTAAGTGGTGATAAAAATAATTAACAAAGATGTTTTTTTATTTACAATGGTTTAAAATGTTTATATTATAGGATTACCTATTTTTTGAAAGCCTAAATCGATATATCTACTTTATGCACAACTGCTTTAGAAACTAACTGCAGGCTATATCTCAGCGGTGAAGGAACAATGGATTGAGAGCACAATGATTCACACACTACATTATACTGTTCTTTTGTACTACTAGCTGTTTTATTTCTATCAAGCTTTTTAAATGAATTATTCAAGTACTTTATGAACAAGGTCCATGTGATTTTCAAAGGGATACCCTCCAAACTAGAGCATCATATCAAATCAAATTGGATTTGTCACATGCTTCGTCAACAAAAGGTGTGGACTTACAGGGAAATGTTTTCTTACAGACCCTTCCCAACAATGCAGAGAGAGAGAGAAAGTAGAGAAATAACAGAAAAGTCATACAACTTCCATGTCAATAATGTGTTAAGGAGTGTTTCAGTTGGCCTAGGTCACTCATCACCTTACAGTGTGTTCTCCTGTCTCTGTTTGTGTTTCCTCTTTCTACTGTAATAATCACTAGGTTAGTGTTGTGTTTCTATTGTATTATATTTAGAATGCAAAACTGCATTAGGACCAATGGAAAAGACAATGATTGAACTTTTCCACCATGAATTCACTGTTTTTCTGTCTTAGCATTAATGTGCTGTTGTTGTGGAACTGGAATCGCTGGGGGCTCCTTTGGATCCAGAATGATACTGATTTTCAGAGGAACGTCGTCCTTCGCGTTTACAACATGGATATATATACTACCAAAACATGCAGAATAGTACCAACTCTCTTGAACTCTTCCTTCACTTCTAATTTTCCATACTACAATTGCATTCCAAAATACTTTTTTCTCCTCTCTTTCTCTTCATCCTCTTTTTAAGCCTGAGAGGACCATGAGATTACGTGTCCTCTGGCTGTGTTTCTTCGTGTCTTAGTGTTGTGGTGCGTGTGTTCATGTCAGTACTTGTGCCTACTGTGGATCGCATGCTTTAGCCCTTGACTGGACACAAAACGTTGCTCCTATACAAACTGCCCACGGCCCGTCAGTGGATGAGCATCGAGGATCCTTGTAAAGTTATCGAGGGAACCAAATAACTCAATACAGATCTATCATAAGTGTTACCAGCTCTGTAAGAAACAAATAGGAAATAAAGGCCTTTTAATAAGCTTGGACTCATGTATTGTCTGTGCATCATGGCTCTATTCTTTATTCTGTAACCTCTCTACAAGGGGATATTAACTTCAGCATCAGTGTGTTCATTGGTTTTATACCAGTTTTTATCGGATGATATCTGGAATTTAGCGCTCAGCACTGAACAATTCCTTTGAGAAGCACTTAATGCCAAGTGATAAAGATTTTGGTATAGTGAGAACACACATAATGACAGTTATCACATATTTAACCATCTACAGTTTATTGAGCAAGTGATCAAACCACAGACATGTACAAGTAGCATTTCAGTCTTTTTCCGGTCTCTTATAATACATACATGGTAAAGTTGTTTCAACATAAGATACTGTCTTTAAATATACTTACAGTACATGTGTAGACAGATAGCTGTATTGTTCTTTCAGGAAAGGCACATGTAGTATACATAAAGTGTCTCACGTTAGTGCCTCACGTTATGAGATGGACATCATTTTATTTTCAGGTGAAACCTGTACATGATTTTTAATGCAGATAGCACAGGGCACAACACAGGGTCTCTTTATCACAGGACGTCGGTGGCACCTTAATTGGGGAGGACGGTCTCGTGGCTGGAATGGAGTGTATGTGTTTGATGTATTTGATAACATTCCTACTGATTCTGCTCATTACCACGAGACTGTGCTATCTGTGCTATCTGCATTACAAATCATGTACAGGTTTCACCTGAAAAAAAAATAAAATGCTGTCCATCTCATAGCGTGAGGCACTATGTGGACTAATGGTAGTGTTTCCTAAAATGCTTAAAGAGGATACATATTAATAATATATTGGTAAAAATATGTTTGAGTATAAGTATAAATATTTGAGGGGAAAAATGCATAAATTACATAAAAATATCCAACAAATGTGACATCTGTCTCGCCAGAGACCATGGTACAGTACACCACACTAAAATCAAAGCAGGAAAAGGCTCATGAGCAGCTCAGAGAAAATGGTCTGTGATGGACATTTGGACTTCAATTGAACTATAAACCATAAAGACTAATGATATAAACACCTCATAACAACTGACAATGTGTAATGTTATCAATGTCATAACAGTTATACCTATGATTGTTTTTTCAGTTGTTTTTTTCTGCAGTGCACACTGAAGCACAAAATCAACATATGTTTGTGATGTATAGGTAAAATATGTGGATGTGATATTGATTAGAGACTTCTGGCCTGGAGCTTCGGAGTTTACTGTACCCCAGATCAACACACTCTTTGAGCCAACGCTGTGTGTTCTCCTCCCCACTTTGACCTCCTGGTATGAAGTGAGCCAATGAACATGGAGTCATAGTAGGCCAGGGGTCATCAGGAATTTGACGGTTCCTCACCATGCCTCTGAGAACAGTTGGCAGGTAAGTGTCACTGAGCACCATGGTACAGTCTCAGGGTGGGAGGGTGCCGAAGGCCAATGATAGTGACACACATTGCAAGCTTGAAGGAAGTATACTATGACTTTGGACAGAGGCTTCCAACCTCTTACTTGGACAGCTTGCTGATGACACGGATCAGAGCCCCATTCTCGTCCTTCAGTCTCTGGTTGTCTGATTTAAGCTCTGTCAAGACCTACAGGAACAGAGAGAGCAGCATTAGATTGTCATGGTAGCTAATTCGCAACAGGGAACAGGGGTGACACATAATGGCCTGTAGACAGAAATATGTACAAGTTACACTGCCTTGTCGTTTGTCTATGTTCCTTCTTATTTAAGGGACATTGACAGACACATTTAATACACATTGTTTATCATTTTCAGGCAAAGTAAGAATGATATGCAATATTTAATCACCAGGAACTCGTTGCTAAATGATTTAACACTACAATCTCTACAGTCACAACATGCGAAGGGTGGAGAAAAGAGTGGAGAAAAAAAAGAGTGGCAGGCTTTCAGCAAAATATGATGTAAAGCAATGAGAGCATGCGGATACAGTATGATCGTGGAAAAGGTTGGGACATGATTTGGCTTATGGTTCTATGTGCAAACTACAAACCGAGAGAGAACCGAAACAGAGAGAGATATGCAAGGCGGTCAGCTTCCGCAATCTAGGTCACCTCCCACAGCATGAATAATGACTAAAAATAACCACAATCTTTGTAAAAATCTCCCCCATCCCCCACAGACAGTGCAGTGAACAATAACGTTGTGTGCTCGCCTGAAAAGTCTACCTTCACAGACAATGATGAACTCATAACCCCACTCCTGCCTATTCCAGTTACCGCAATTAAATAGCAGCATATTGTTAAGTATTATATTTGACAATGCATACTGCACATTTTTGGTCCAACTGTTTGTCCAGTTCTGCTTCTGTCTCAGACAGAGCTGTGTGTAGTTCACTCACTCACTCGCACGCACGCACGCACGCAAACACACACTCAGACACACACACACACACACACACACACACACACACACACTACACCATTGTGCACGTTTTTTGGCCAGTGGAAAAGGGTTTAGTGAGTCGACAGATGCCAATGAGATCACACATTCCACTCCCACATGATTGAGACAAACGTAATAGCTTAAAATGTCAGATTCCCTATCAGCCACTTTGCATTGGACACTGTGGCAAAAAATTAGCAAACAATGAAAATGTCAGGTTTGTGAAATGGAAAATTGCAATCATGTTAATCCTTACAAGGTTTCCTTGGCGACTTCAGCACTCTGCCTTCCATAAGTCTCTCAAGCAGTGTCCAGACTGTTTCTGAGTTTGTTCAAGCTGAGGATTGAGTGACTTTACTGTAATACTGACTATACTGTAATAATAACCACTGGAGAAATGTCAGTAAATAATATCACCCATGCAGCATGGGTGTAGCTAAAATAGATGAGGGAGTTTAAGGGGGCTGCCCTTCATTGGCCTTATGGGAGAGTGAGTCAGAGAGAGGCATGCCACACAAGTGAGAGAGGCCTTAAGGTGGAGGAGTGAGAGTGGGAGGTAGGGGGGTGCAGCAGCAGGACCTGCCTGAGAAGAGCGCAGCAGAGAGGAGAGAAGGAGGTGCAACATCAGGAGAACCAGAAGGAGGACAGATGAGAGGAGGAGTGGCTGAAGAATCAGGGAGGGGAGAGCAAGGAGGGGTAGAGAGGTGGAGGCATGTGGGACAGGGGGGTTAGAGGTCCTCTGTCTCAGGCAGGAAGGCCATCTGGGAGAGGTGGGTGAGGACACGCAGCATGGCCCTGTTCTCAGCCAGCAGACGCTCCTTGCCACTCCGCAGTGCCTGCAGCTGAGCCAGAACAGGGAGGGCCTGCAGTAAACACAGGAATACAGAGAGAGCGATAGAAAGAAAGAGAGCAAGAGGACAGGCCAGTGGAAAGGAGGAAGCAGAGCCACACACACACACACACACACACACACACACGCACACGCACACGCGCACACACACACACTTAGGAGCTACTTAATGACATTCACACACAAAGAGATACTGTAAAAGGAAGCATGCAAGAAGTCGGCAAAAGAGACAGCTATGCAAAAGAAAAGCACTGCAGGGAGCTATCCTTAAGTTTGCTCTCCACAAACCTGGGCAGTTTTAAAAGGCGGTGTGTGGGGAGATGCTGTATGGTTTACATAGCTTGTCAGTCATGCTGGGGAAAGATGGGGGTGGGGGACTTTCAATATAACCTTTAATTTCAGCCTCATTCAGAGAGCCCAATATGTTATAGGTCATAGAAAATGGAAATGATTAATTTCCCTGGGTTCCCTGGCAGGCTTTAGAGGTAAACCTCAGTGCGGTTTAGTGGAGATGTCTGTGGTTTGACAACGTTCCTGGGGGAGACCACAGGCAGGCAAGGAGGCAGCACACACATAGACAGAGGAAAGCAGAGAGTGGCCTCAGAGGCTTCCCCCCAGAAGCCCAGAGAGGAGAGGAAGGCTGGATAGAAAGGGAAGAAATTAAGGTGAGCCTGGAGGAAAGGAAAAGCCGGGGAGAAAGAGAAGAGAGAAGCCCAGTGAGGGGAAGAAGGCTACAGAGAAAGAGAGAATAGAATAGAGGAAGGCCAGGAAGAAAAGAGATGTAGGAGATCCAGCTGCTAACATCCCAAGAAACTATTTGAAGTCTGCCTTTACTCGGACTGAAGAATCCATGGATATGTCAGACTGTTTCTCTGTGCTGTCTCAGTAAGCCTTTCACAGCACACTGTTCTGAAGAACAAATATTGACACATTTATCTTGGAGTAGAGAGAGACACAGTGGAGAGGAGAGAGAAAGAGAGTGGAGGAGAGAGAGAAAGGAGAGAGAGGAAAGGAGAGAGAGAGTGGAGAGGAGAGAGGAAAGGAGAGACAGAGAGTGGAGAGGAGAGAGAGAGGAGAGGGAGAGTGGAGAGGAGAGAGGGAGAGGAGAGGAGAGAGAGAGCGAGTGGAGATGAGAGAGAGAGTGGAGATGAGTGAGAGAGAGAGAGGAGAGAGTGGAGAGTAGAGAAAGGGAGACGAGAGGAGAGAGGACAGGTGAGAGAAAGTGGAGAGGAGAGAGAGAGAGAGAGAGAGAGAGAGAGAGAGAGAGAGAGAGAGGGAGAGAGAAGGAGTGGAGAGGAGAGAGAGCGAGTGGAGAGGAGAGAGAGAGTGGAGATGAGAAAGGGAGTGGAGAGAGAGACAGAGAGAGAGAGGAGAGGAGAGGAGAGGAGAGGAGAGGAGAGGATGGAAAGTGGAGAGGAGAGAGAGTGGAGAGTAGAGCAAGAGAGTGTTGAGTAGAGAGAAAGAGAGTGGAAAGGAGAGAGAGTGGAGAGGTAAAAGAGAGAGAGTGAGTGCAGAGGAGAGAGACTGGAGAGTAGAGAGAGAGTGTGGAGAGTAAAGAGTAGAAAGAGAGTGGAGAGGAGAAAGAGAGAGAGAGAGTGAGTGCAGAGGAGAGAGAGAGGAGAATGTAGCCAGAGGGGTGAGCTTGAGAGAGAATGCTAAATTATTTATTCCTCATGATGTTTTAATGCTCTTGAACTCATTGATATTTAACCAGAGCTGAGTCCTATAGATAAATTCCCACATTTTGCCAGTGCTGGAGTTTCAGAGGCTGCCAGGAATAATCCTAGCCCATTATCCCAGAGAGACACATCCCAATGGGCACACCCTGGTTTTAATCAACTTTGTTTCCACATCATTTCAATGGAATTACGTTGAACCATAGTGGAATAAACGTTGAACTGACATCTGTGCCCAGTGGGATATTAAGGAGCCATAAAGTAACCAGAATTGTAAAACATCGGACAGACCCTGTGGCAGAAGAAACATGTAGAATCACATCAGACCTGTGTGAAAAGAGTAAAAGCATGTCTGTATAATGTTGTATGTGCATATCTCTAGCCCAGTGGGCAAAACCGGTTGCAATGACATCAAAGCAACCTAGTTTCTGGTTGTAATGATATTGCAGCCTGCCTGCTGGGATATGGCTTTACAAACAGTTGAAGTCAGAAGTTTACATACACCTTAGCCAAATACATTTAAACTCAGTTTTTCACAATTCTTCAATTTAATCCAAGTAAGAATTGCCTCGCTTAGGTTAGTTAGGATCACCACTTTATTTTAAGAATGTGAAATGTCATAATAATAGTACACAGAATTATTTATTTCAGCTTTTATTTCTTTCATCACATTCTCAGTGGGTCAGCAGTTTACATATACTCAATTCGTATTTGGTAGCATTGCCTATAAATTGTTTAACTTGGGTCAAACATTTTGGGTAGCCTTCCACAAGCTTCCCACAATAAGTTGGATGAATTTTGGCCCATTCCTCCTGACAGAGCTGGTGTAAGTAAGTCAGGTTTGTAGGCCTCCTTGCTTGCACACGCTTTTTCAGTTCTACCCACAAAATTTCTATAGGATTGAAGTCAGGGCTTTGTGATGGCCACTCCAATACCTTGACTTTGTTGTCCTTAAGCCATTTTGCCACAAGTTTGGAAGTATGCTTGGGGTCATTGTCCATTTGGAAGACCCATTTGCGACCAAGCTTTAACTTCCTGACTGATGTCTTGAGATGTTGCTTCAATATATCCACAAAATGTTCCTGCCTCATGATGCCATCTATTTTGTGAAGTGCACCAGTCCCTCCTGCAGCAAAGCACCCCCACAACATGATGCTGTCACCCCCATGCTTCACGGTTGGGATGGTGTTCTTCGGCTTGCAAGCATCCCCTTTTTTCCTCCAAACATAACGATGGTCATTATGGCTAAACAGTTCTATTTTTGTTTCATCAGACCAGAGGACATTTCTCCAAAAAGTAAAATCTTTGTGCCCATGTGCAGTTGCAAACCGTAGTCTGACTTTTTAATGGCGGTTTTGGTGCAGTGGCTTCTTCCTTGCTGAGCGGCCTTTCAGGTTATGTGAATATAGAACTCGTTTTACAGTGTATATGCGTAGATACTGTACCTGTTTCCTCCAGAATCTTCACAAGGAAAAATGTATTTTGTCATGCACACACAAAGTAAATGGCCTAACTGACTTGCCAAAACTACAGTTTGTTAACAAGAAATTTGTGGAGTGGTTGGAAAACGAGATTTAATGACTCCATCCTAAGTGTATGTAAACTTCCGACTTCAACTGTACATGCACATCTAGTGTGTATGTGTTCTAATGTGTGCCAATGTGTGTGTATGTGTGTGTGCAATGTGTGTGTTTGTGTGCACAGGCATGTGTCCATGCCCAGGTCTCTAAAGAGGTGAGGTGACAAGCGGGCGTCAATCACTTCTCACTCACATACAGGACCACTCACCGTCCCGTCCCCCCCCCCCCCCCCCTCCCCCCCTCCTCCCCCCGTCCTCCCTGGCCCTGAGCCAGCCTGCCCCATGGTCAGCGTTCAGGGCTGGTACCCACAACGGAAATTTCTCACTCGGGCAGCTTCCTGCTGAGGCAACATGGGGTCACAACATGGGGTCAAACACTCTGTTCTCATCTTCCATCTCACATCTCTGTGTCACATACTGAGTTGTCATCATAACCTTTGGCTAGAAGTGGTTTGTACTTGCATGAGGTTCACATCTATTCATCCCTGAATGATATTCTGCTGCTGTTTTTCTCTCACCCCTCGCTCTTCGAAATGCTAAATATGCACAATTAGTGCAGGAATGCTTAACATAAGCAGGTCTTTTGCTCTTGGACGGAGCTTGGTATTCAGCTGGATCTAGGTCAGTCAGTGTGTAGCCAACAAAAGACAACAGTCTGCTTGGTGTGGGACAGAACAGTCTCTCTCTCTCTCTCTCTCTCTCTCTCTCTCTCTCCCACTCTCTCTCTCTCTCTCTCTCTCTCTCTCTCAACAGACATCAGGCTGTGCTGCTTGGTGTGGGACTCTCTGAGCCTCATCATCACCTGTTTGCCTATAATAACCAAGCAGGGCCATGTAGTGACTTCCCTCCTTGTTGCAGTGGAGACCTTACCTTGAGCTCTTCCTCCATGTCTGTTACCCTCTTCTCCAGAGCCTGTTTTTCCTGAGGAGAGCAGGTAGTTCAGGTCAGAATCACAACCGACTTTAAGATTTCTACTTTTAAATTAGGAGTCATTTTTCATTCCCACACATGATGATGAGCCCATAGAGGAATGAACAGACAGACAGATGACATGGAAAAGATCTGAAAAAAAGCAGAGAGTGGTAGACATGTAGATATCAAGCTGTCAGGATGGAAAGAGAATTGGAATGTTGATATCAAGGATATGAGGCATATGGCTTTGAGAAAACAAAGAAAGAGAAGCCCGCAAGATATACAGTATAACAAGTTATAGATACCCTTTTCTCTGATTCAAGTACAGTGGATCTTTCAGATACTCTGTCCTGTTTCTGTAAGACAGAGTGCACAGTTGTCACAAAGTGGAAAAAAATATACGGTGGGTTGACTTAAAATGGGATAAAACAGAATTTGAAAACTTTGATGGGGATACACTGGTTCGTTTTCTTATCACCTTGTGCTCGCCTTGAACAATGTATTGTTCAAATGCAATATGCATGCTGTTGAGACGTGCGAACTATACTGAACTTAACTAAGATGGTCAACAGAAGGCTATGCAGGACTGTCTCAGTGTTGTTGTGCTCAGTATTGAGCTTAGGGAGGGACTCTACTGGACTCTATCAGCCAATCAGATGCACTCCTACTATGCTGTACCTGGGTGACTTTGTCCAGCTGGGTGCGTATCTTGGTCAGCTCCTGTTTGCTATCATCCAGCCGGGACTTGAGCTTGTCATTCTCTGCCAAAGCGTCTTCATACATCTGAAAGAGAACAAATCAAAAGGTTAATGCTTATGTCACTTGGAGATACAGTACCTTGTCATGTGACAACATTTTCCCCACAATAGGCCAGCTCTGATATCTCTGCATCAGGTGAATCAACAAGAAGTGGTATTGATCACTTTTTGCCCCATACACAACTCTCTCCTGATTAAAACATGGATGACACTGTATGTGGGAGAAAACAAACGTACATATGGAATCTATTTATTTTATACTGAACAGAAATATAAACGCAGCATGTCAAGTGTTGTTGGTCCCATGTTTCATGAGCTGAAATAAAAGATCCCTAAAAAAAGCTTATTTCGCTCACATTCTGTGTACAAATTTATTTACATCCATGTTAGTGAATATTTGTCCTTTGTCAAGATAATCCATGCACCTGACAGGTGTAGCATATCAAGAAGCTGATTAAACAGCATGATCATTGTGCTGGGGACAGTAAAAGGCCACTCTAAAATATGCAGTTTTGTCATACAACACAATGCCACATACGTCTCAAGTTTTGAGGGAGCGTGCAATTGGCATGCCGACTGCAGGAATGTCCACCAGAGCTGTGGCCAGAGAATTTAATGTTAATTTCTCTGCCATTAGCCGACCTCCAACGTCGTTTTAGAGAATTTGGCAGTATGTCCAACCGGCCTCTCAACCACAGACCACATCTTTGGCATCGTGTGGGAAAGCGGTTTGCTGATGTCAACGTTGTGAACAGAGTGCCCCATGGTGGTGGTGGGGTTATGGTATGGGCAGGCGTAAGCTACGGACAACGAACACAATTGCATTTTATCGATGTTAATTTGAATGCACAGAAATACTGTGACGAGATCCTGAGGCCCATTGTCAGGCCCATTTTTGTAAGGTATCTGTGACCAACAGATGCATATCTGTATTCCCAGTCATGTGAAATCCATAGATTAGGACCTAATTAATTATTTAAATTGACTGATTTCCTTACATGAACTGTAACTCAGTAAATTCTTAGAAATTGTTGCAACCCTAACCCTATATTTTTGTTCAGTATATTTAACCTTTATTTAACCAGGCTAGTTACGTTTATATATATAAAAAAAAAAAAAGATATCTTCTGTTTCCCTTCTGGGTTCTACAGTACCTTCTTGTAATCCCTGGAGCTGGTGTCGTCCTCATGCTTGTTCAGCGCTGCCAATCTGGTTTCCCTGCGTGTGTAGGAGCTGGTTCTGCCCAGAGGTTCAGCCTTGCTGTCCCCACCACCAGAGTCCAACCTGGGAGGAAGGAGGAAGCACAGCTCCTTAAGTGGGTGATGTACAACATCCAGCAACACAGCTGACATTACAACAGTGTTGGAACACTGACATAGATGACATACAAACATTGATGGAACACTGACATACAAATCTTTTTTTGGAGTGCTGTATGTGTTTCTCATGAAGCTAAAATACTAAAATAGTGGTCAGGTTTATAAGAAAGCAAGAGAAGATCTGAATCTGTACATACCTTGATGCCCTGTCATGCTGAAAATGAACAGAGAAAAAACATGTTAGTTTAGTGTGAAAATGTATCACAAAAAGCTCTTAGTGCATATATGAAATCATTCTGACTTACTTTACAATACCATACTGGTTAGAACCAGCACAGTGGCTGAATCTGAGACATTTCATTTGTATGAAGTATCAACCAGAGACTTCAGACAGAGTAAAACATTTTCCATGAGGACACCATGAAGAAGAAAATAGAAACTTTATGTGACATCCAACCCACAATGTGTTCAGATGATTTGCATCCCAAAGGACAGGTATTGCATAGGCCAACACAAGTGATCTGCTTGTGATATATAATTCACTGGGACCTTGCATGCTCTTCTCTCCTGCTCTGACAGAGTTCACATAGGTAATCCTTCTCCTGTAAACCCTGTTCATCTTTTAGTGAGTGTTTGCCACGCAGATGCCTGCAGCGCAGAGATGACATCATGCGGCGAAAGGCCCCAGTTTACTGGGTGAGAGACTCCAAGTGATGACCTCAGGGTACATCATGCTGCTGATATCATACTGGCTGTGTCTCAAATGGCACCCTATCCCCTATATTGAGCGCTACTGGGGGCATAGGGAATAAGGTGCCATTCGGGACACATACTGGCATGGCATGATCTGGTCCTGACTAGATGACTGCATGGCTGCAAAGGCCCAGTCTGAGATGTATACTGCCTTTCCATTGGGTAAATTGTGTACAGATATGAGGCATTTACTTAAATAAAGTGTAAAGTCTAGACTATGTTAGGTCCAAAATGTTTATCTTCAGTTTCCATCTGTGCGCTCCGTTCTTAGTGAATCAGGCACCAAATATGGTTGTCTGCGCTCAATAATGACTAGGCCTATCTGATAGCATGGAAAGAGCCCTCTATGACAATCTGTTACGTGATGGGAAGTTCCTTGCCAAGAGTCGATATACATGACCCAGGGTGGCTGATCATTGATCAGTGCACATTACGACATGACACGGTACAGAGAAAAAAAGTGAAATTGTGAAAAAGAGACAGAGAGAGAGAGATAGTGTTTGATCTCCTTGTGATCTCTGTTTAGATATCATGTTCTCTTGCATTCTTTGAGATTAGGAGCTGTTCTCCTGCCTGGGTGAGAGACTCCTTTAAACACATAAAACAACAGATCAGCTTATTCCCTGGCCACTAGATCGTATCCTGTTTGGAAACACTCTGGATGACACGCTGGTCAGTCAGTGTTGGGGAAGCTGCTCTGAAAATATAGTTTACCAAGCTACCAATTACTTCACACTGGAAGAAGTTGAGCTGCACTAAAGCTAAGGGGGGAAATAGTTTAGAAAACTAAAGCTACTTTGAAAAAGTAGTTCCTTACATCAAAACTACATTGTGAAAAACAATTATATTAGCTATAGCACAAGCAGCAGAATACACATAAATCCTGACTCTGCCATCAGCATGACCGGGATTCGTCGGCAAAAGCCCATCCGTGACAAGGGTCAATGAGTTGTGCGTTCCGAGATTCCGTTCTGCACACAACTGTTGTAATGCACCTTTATTTTCCAGTTTGTGGTCTGCCTGCTAGCTTGCGCAATTCTTGCCATTCTCCTTTGACATCTCATCAACAAGCTTTCTCCCTCACCCAAATCCAGATAGCTGATATCCTGAAAGAAATGCAAAATCTGGACCCTTACAAATAAGCCGGGCTAGACAATCTGGACCCTCTCTTTCTAAAATTATCCGCCAAAATTGTTGCAACCTAGCCTGTTCTAGCCTGTTCAACCTCTCTTTCGTATCGTCTGAGATCCTCAAAGATTGGAATGCTGCCGCGGTCATCCCCCTATTCAAAGGGGGAGACACTCTGGACCCAAACTGTTACAGACCTACAGTGCCTTGCGAAAGTATTCAGCCCCCTTGAACTTTGCGACCTTTTGCCACATTTCAGGCTTCAAACATAAAGATATAAAACTGTATTTTTTTGTGAAGAATCAACAACAAGTGGGACACAATCATGAAGTGGAACGACATTTATTGGATATTTCAAACTTTTTTAACAAATCAAAAACTGAAAAATTGGGCGTGCAAAATTATTCAGCCCCTTTACTTTCAGTGCAGCAAACTCTCTCCAGAAGTTCAGTGAGGATCTCTGAATGATCCAATGTTGACCTAAATGACTAATGATGATAAATACAATCCACCTGTGTGTAATCAAGTCTCCGTATAAATGCACCTGCACTGTGATAGTCTCAGAGGTCCGTTAAAGCGCAGAGAGCATCATGAAGAACAAGGAACACACCAGGCAGGTCCGAAATACTGTTGTGAAGAAGTTTAAAGCCGGATTTGGATACAAAAAGATTTCCCAAGCTTTAAACATCCCAAGGAGCACTGTGTAAGCGATAATATTGAAATGGAAGGAGTATCAGACCACTGCAAATCTACCAAGACCTGGCCGTCCCTCTAAACTTTCAGCTCATACAAGGAGAAGACTGATCAGAGATGCAGCCAAGAGGCCCATGATCACTCTGGATGAACTGCAGAGATCTACAGCTGAGGTGGGAGACTCTGTCCATAGGACAACAATCAGTCGTATATTGCACAAATCTGGCCTTTATGGAAGAGTGGCAAGAAGAAAGCCATTTCTTAAAGATATCCATAAAAAGTGTTGTTTAAAGTTTGCCACAAGCCACCTGGGAGACACACCAAACATGTGGAAGAAGGTTTTTGGCAACAATGCAAAACGTTATGTTTGGCGTAAAAGCAACACAGCTGAACACACCATCCCCACTGTCAAACATGGTGGTGGCAGCATCATGGTTTGGGCCTGCTTTTCTCCAGCAGGGACAGGGAAGATGGTTAAAATTGATGGGAAGATGGATGGAGCCAAATACAGGACCATTCTGGAAGAAAACCTGATGGAGTCTGCAAAAGACCTGAGACTGGGACGGAGATTTGTCTTCCAACAAGACAATGAGCCAAAACATAAAGCAAAATCTACAATCTACATATCCAGGTGTTAGAATGGCCAAGTCAAAGTCCAGACCTGAATCCAATCGAGAATCTGTGGAAAGAACTGAAAACTGCTGTTCACAAATGCTCTCGATCCAACCTCACTGAGCTCGAGCTGTTTTGCAAGGAGGAATGGGAAAAAAATTCAGTCTCTCGATGTGCAAAAGTGATAGAGACATACCCCAAGCGACTTACAGCTGTAATCGCAGCAAAAGGTGGCGTTACAAAGTATTAACTTAAGGGGGCTGAATAATTTTGCACGCCCAATTTTTCAGTTTTTGATTTGTTAAAAAGGTTTGAAATATCCAATAAATGTCGTTCCACTTCATGATTGTGTCCCACTTGTTGTTGATTCTTCACAAAAAAATACAGTTTTATATCTTTATGTTTGAAGCCTGAAATGTGGCAAAAGGTCGCAAAGTTCAAGGGGGCCGAATACTTTCGCAAGGCACTGTATATCTATTCTACCCTGCCTTTCGAAGGTCTTCAACACCATCATCCCAGACATCCTGACCCACTCCAATTTGCATACCGCCCCAACAGATCCACAGATGATGCAATCTCTATCGCACTCCACACTTCTCTTTCCCACCTGGACAAAAGGAACACCTACGTGAGAAGGCTATTCATTGACTACAGCTCAGCGTTCAACACCATAGTGCTTTCAAAGCTCATCAATAAGCTAGGATTAAACAGGGATTAAACACCTCTCTCTGCAACTGGATCGTGGTCATCCTGACAGTCCACCCCTAAGTGTTGAGGGTAGGCAACAACACAACTGCCACTCTGACCCTCAACACGGGGGCCCCTCAGGGATGCGTTTTTAGTCCCCTCCTGTACTCCCTGTTCACCCACGACTGCACGGCCAGGCACGACTCCAACACCATCCTTAAGTTTGCCGATGACACTACAGTGGTAGGCCTGATCATCGACGACGAGACAGCCTACAGGGAGGAGGTCAGAGACCTGGCAGTGTTGTGCCAGGACAACAACTTCTCCCTCAAAGTCAGCAAGACAAAGGAGCTGATCGTGGACTACAGGAAACAGAGAGCCGAGCACACCCCCACCCACATCGACAGCACTGCAGTGGAGCAGGGCAAGAGCTTCAAGTTCCTCGGTGTCCACATCACTATGGAATTATCATAGTGCAAACACATCAACACAGTCATGAAGAGGGCAAAACAATGCCTCTTCCCCTTCAGGAGGCTGAAAAGATTTGGCATGGGCCCTCAGATCCTTAAATAGTTTTACAGCTGCACCATTGAGAGCATCTTGACTGGCTGCATCACCTCTTGGTATGGCAACTGCTTGGCATCCGGCCGCAAGGCGCTACAGACGGTAGTGCGTACAGTCCAGTACAGCACAAGACCAAGCTCCCTGTGTCAAAGGAAAGTCCCAAAAATGTACAAAGACTACAGCAACCCAAGTCATACGTATAGTGTTCTCTCTGCTACCTCACGGCAAGCGGTACCGATGCACCAAGTCTTGAACCAACAGGACGCGGAACAGCTTCTACCCCCAAGCCATAAGACTGCTAAATATTTACTTAAATAGTTAACCAATAGCTATCCAAACTATCTGCATTGACCGTTTTTGCACTCTCTTTTGACTCATCACATATGCTGCTGTTAATGTTCATTATCTATCCTGTTGCCTAGTCATTTTATCCCTACCTATATGTACATATCTAACTCAATTACCTCGTTCCCCTGCACCTCGATTCGGTACTGGTACCCAGTGTATATAGCCAAGTTATCATTAGTCATTGTGTATTTATTCCTGGTATTTAATAATTTTTTTCTTATAGATATTTTTTTTTAATCTGCATTGTTCGGAAGGGCCTGTAAGTAAGCATTTTACTGTTATTCTACACCTGTTGTTTACGAAGCATGTGACAAATAAAATTTGATTTGATTTAACTGAAGGCCTCGATGCCGGTCGGCCTTGTAACGTTCGTCTGAAGAAGTAGACCAAGGTGCAGCGTGGTAAGTGTTCATGATCTTTAATACTCAGAACACCAAACAAAAAGGAATAATGACCGTCACGTTCTGCCGGCTTCACAGAGCTAACAAAAAAAACAAGATCCCACAACATAGGTGGGAAAACAGGCTACCTAAGTATGATTCCCAATCAGAGACAACGATAGACAGCTGCCTCTGATTGGGAATCACACTCGGCCAAAACCAAAGAAATACAAAACATAGAATGCCCCCCCCCGACATCACACCCTGACCTCACCAAATAGAGAAATAAAACGTCTCTCTAAGGTCAGGGCGTGACAGGCCTGCTTTATATAGCAAGCCACGGCCACATGACTCACTGTCTGTAAGAGCGAACCATTTTTGTGAACTTGTGAACCTAATAATCTGAGTGCATATACATATTCATATTCTTATATACTGTACAGTTCAATTAGATCTTTAGAAAGAGTAGAGGCACTGTGATACAAGATGTTGTTCATCTGTTTTTTAAAGCTAAGCTTTGTTGTGAGTCTATGCAGGACAAACCAAGAGCAGAAGCAGACCTAAATGCCTGGTCTTTATTAGGAGGCTCATACACTGTAACAGCCACATGGATTTTAGAGGGGGAGTAAATTCTAGGCGCACTATGAGAGACGTTCCTCTCCTCTGTGAATGTTTATACAGCACTGCTAAAGCTGCCTGGCCTTATGCGGTCATGTGTTAGTCTCCATCCAGCCTTGTCTCCATCCAGGGACAGAGAGCCAGTCAACTCTGATGAAGAAGGTCCAAGGATGGAAAAGGCAGGATGAGCGCTCTGATGAACTGTTCATACAACACTAACACTGGATGGTCTCATGTCTTTGACAACCTATACACAGTTTCACTGACAGGCTATTCTATTCTATTCGACCTCGACCGGGCCTGCAAGTCTCCATAAAGATTCTTACACTGTGAAAAATGGCTTGATAATCACTTAAAACACAGTAAGACATTACATGCAGTAGTCCTTTTACCACATGGAGCTGGTTTGGAGATTTTATTTATTGTTTTTTTCTTCTTTTGAACCTTTAACTAGGCAAGTCGGACAAGAACAAATTCTTATTTACAATGACGGCCTACCCCGGCCAAACCCTAACCTGGATGACACTGGGCCGCCCTATGGGACTCCCAATCACAGCCGGTTGTGATACAGCCTGGAATCGAACCAGGGTCTGTGGTGACGCCTCTAGCACTGAGATGCAGTGCCTTAGACCGCAGCACCAGTTGGGAGCCGGGGGACCCGGGAGCTCGGGAGCTGGGGTACCCGAACATGTACCATAGTTTGGAAAGCACAGATCTAGGTCAAGCAGAAACATCCATTGAGACATTCCTAAATCTCCTTCCATTTTATCTCCATTAGCCTTACAGTGAGCCAGGCCAGGCTCGGACGCCAGACAAGTGGGATCTATTTCACAGAGCAGGATTTAATTAATTACAGAGAGGAATTTCTTAAATGTCTTTTGGAACACTTTCCTTTGCGGACCTTGATTTCCACAGACGTTGATTTTTGGTCCAGTCCAGTCTGGATCAGCCTTGATTTGCCCAAAACATAGACGTCTATGTTTGGTTCAGATTTGGTTCAGTCTAGACCGGCCTTGATTTGATCCAAACATTGATGTCCTGTACCAGTCAAAAGGTTAAACACATCTACTCATTCAAGGGTATTTCTTTATTTCTACTATTTTCTACATTGTAGAATAATAGTGAAGACATCACAACTAAGAAATAACACATATGGAATCATGTGGTAACCAAAAAAGTGTTAAACAAATCAGAATATATTTTATATTTGAGATTCTTCAAAGTAGCCACCCTTTGCCTTCATGACAGCTTTGCAAACTTTCAGACAGAAATTAAAATGAATATGATTTCAACATCCGGAAAATACATAATATTCAACATCCGGAAAATACGTATTTTAACCTTTCATTTAGAAACTAAAAGGAACCTATATTTAATGTCCAGAAAATACGGTATACGGCCGCAGAACGACCACGACCAGGCCTCCAAGTCTCCATAAGGATTAATACATTGATAAAAATGCTTCATAATCACTTAAAGCACAGCAAGACACTTAATGCAGTAGTCCTTTTCAAGTACCCCCTGTTGCTGGCTTTGGAGATAGCTGGGGTACCCAAACACAGTACCACAGATCTAGGTCAAGCAGAAACATCCATTGTGACATTTCTAAATCTCATTCCATTTTATCTCCATTAGCCTTACAGTGAGCCAGGACAGGCTCGGACGTCAGACAAGTGGGATCTATTTCACAGAGCAGGATTTAATGAATTACAGAGAGGAATTACATAAATGTTTTGTTTCACTCTTGCCAAGTACATTTATTTCTAATTAATTTACAATGTGTATGCATCATGAAACATTGTAAACTTACATAAACCTACTCTGTCTTCTGACTTACCAGGAGGCAATCCTGAAAGGGCAGCGGATAGAGATATGATGGGCACCTGCTGGCACTGCGCCTGGTCTATGTTTTCTCTCTATTTATTTACAAAGCACCAGAATCTACATTTGAGGCTCCATAAGGCCTAGCAGTTGACTGGGGAGACAATCCACCACGGTAGAAATAACAGCACAGCCATAGATTAATGGTACTGGACAGTACATGCGTTGGAGGTTGACTGGGATCCTTAGTACACTCACGATATAAACACTCCCCAGTTAACAGCACTCCCTTCTATGCAGCCTGTAAAACCATCAGCATCACTCCCTCCTACACACTACCTATGCTTTTTAATCAGCTCCTGACTGAGTCCCAGCTCTGATGCAAAGCCTATCACAGAGAGACTGCGCTTGATCTTATTGCTCTGCAAAGTGTTTCATTTCTTGAAGGACCCCTTTAATGGTCAGCCCTCCTCTCTGTTCTTTCTCACCCTCTCATCCCATTGGCTGCCTGCCTGGACTACTGCCCATTCACCCCACTGGAAAATATGAGTTAGTTTCACCCCACCGGAATGACCATGGGCTACTGTATTGTACACACAACCATAAAAGCCTATATTGCTTCCCCAGATATTCACAGCAAATCTCTATCTTTTTTCACTCTCCCTTCCACCTCTTCATTCTCTCCAGCCATTTCTGGATATAATTAAGGAATTACTAACAAGAGTAAACAACTAAAGAACCTCCCCATTTTTGGGTTATTATTCATCTCACTTGGAAGAGTTTTCCTAGTCCAAGTACTGAGAGAAGGTAGGACTTCGGGCCAAATCTCTCGTCTTGTCCGAAGTGTGACATGAAGCATTGCCTCTGAGGAGGCAGATGTGCTTGCTTGTTTACAGTCAAGGCCTGTTGCTCAATGTCTGCAGATGTGCTGCACACAACACTTTTGCAGAAAGAAATGCACCAGGTTTTCATCATAAACAATGAGGAGAGTTCTAATATCACACCAACAGCAACGTGCCCTTCTGGAGATTTTTATTTCTCGCTTACATTTTTCTCCCAGGAAAATATTGCCAATATGGGCTTTTTGCTGTGCTGACATCATGGACACTTAATGCCTGAGCTCACTGTGGATATATATGAGAATGGAAAAGTACAGTTAATGAAAAGAAAAGAATGGACAAAACAGTGACTGCATTCTTTGGAGTTCTCCTGACAGCAGTGGAGGACTGTGATACTGTCAGTACTGTGGTAGTGGGGGGTCATGATACGGTACTGTCAGTACAGTGGTAGTGGGGGGTCATGTTACGGTACTGTAGTAGTGGTGGGTGGAGGGGTCATGATACGGTACTGTCAGTACAGTGGTAGTGGGGGGTCATGATACGGTACTGTAGTAGTGGGGGGTGGAGGGGTCATGATACGGTACTGTAGTAGTGTCGGGGGGGGGGGGGGGGGGGGGGTCATGATACGGTACTGTCAGTACAGTGGTAGTGGGGGGTCATGATACGGTACTGTCAGTGCAGTGGTAGTGGGGGGTCATAATACGGTACTGTAGTAGTGGGGGGTGGAGGGGTCATGATACGGTACTGTCAGTATTGTGGTAGTGGTGGGGTCATGATACGGTACTGTAGTAGTGTCGGGGGTGGGGGGGGGGTCATGGTACGGTTCTGTCAGTACTGTGGTAGTGGGGGGTCATGGTACGGTACTGTAGTAGTGTCGGGGGGGGATCATGATACGGTACTGTCAGTACAGTGGTAGTGGGGGGTCATGATTTGGGGCGGCAGGGTAGCCTAGTGGTTAGAGCGTTGGACTAGTAACCGGAAGGTTGCAAGTTCAAACCCCCGAGCTGACAAGGTACAAATCTGTCGTTCTGCCCCTGAACAGGCAGTTAACCCACTGTTCCTAGGCCGTCATTGAAAATAAGAATTTGTTCTTAACTGACTTGCCTAGTAAAATAAAGGTAAAATAAAGGTAAAATAAAAAAAAAATTTAAAAAAATGATACGGTACTGTTAGTACAGTGGTAGTGGGGGGTCATAATACGGTACTGTAGTAGTGGGGGGTGGAGGGGTCATGATACGGTACTGTCAGTACAGTGGTAGTGGGGGGTCATAATACGGTACTGTAGTAGTGGGGGGTGGAGGGGTCATGATACGGTACTGTTAGTACAGTGGTAGTGGGGGGTCATAATACGGTACTGTAGTAGTGGGGGGTGGAGGGGTCATGATACGGTACTGTTAGTACAGTGGTAGTGGGGGGTCATAATACGGTACTGTAGTAGTGGGGGGTGGAGGGGTCATGATACGGTACTGTCAGTATTGTGGTAGTGGGGGGTCATGATACGGTACTGTTAGTACAGTGGTAGTGGGGGGTGGAGGGGTCATGATACGGTACTGTCAGTATTGTGGTAGTGGGGGGGTCATGATACGGTACTGTAGTAGTGTCGGGGGTGGGGGGGGTCATGGTACGGTACTGTAGTAGTGTCGGGGGGGGGGGTCATGATACGGTACTGTCAGTACAGTGGTAGTGGGGGGTCATGATACGGTACTGTCAGTACAGTGGTAGTGGGGGGGTCATGTTACGGTACTGTAGTAGTGTCGGGGGAGGTCATGATACAGTACTGTCAGTATTGTGGTAGTGGGGGGGTCATGATACGGTACTGTAGTAGTGTCGGGGGGGGGGGGGTCATGATACGGTACTGCCAGTATTGTGGTCGTGGGTTCGTAGCTTCAACCCCGCAGCACACACACACCAATTGATTAATGCACTGTTGAAAGTATATTTTTTTCTCTTGCTTTGTTTGCAAATTCAGTATTATGGTTCAGATTATTAATCAACCTACCAGGGTGTTTACAAACACTACAGGAACATGATCATCCACATGTATCGATCACAGTTTTACTAATACTGTAGAACTTTGTTCTAAACATATATCCATACCCATTGGATGTAGTGATCACAATATTGAGGCTATATCCAGGAAAGCCAAAGTTCCAAAAACTGGGCCTAAAATAGTGTTTAAGAGATCATACAAACATTTTTGCTCTGACTCTTATGTGGATGATATTAAAAATATTTGTTGGTGTGATGTGATTAATGAGGAGCTTCCAGATGCTGCACTTGATACATTTATGAAATTGCTTCTTTCAATTATTGATAAACATGCACCTATTAAGAAACTGACTGTTAGAACTGTTAAGGCTCCATGGAATGATGAGGGATTGAAAAACGGTATGGTTGAAAGAGATGAGGCAAAAGTAGTGGCTAATAAGTCTGGCTGCACATCTGACTGGCTTACTGACTGCCTATTGAGAAATTATGTGACTAAACTCAACAAAAAGAAGAAGAAACTGTATTATGAAGCCAAGATCAATGATATAAAGAACTATGGAAAAACACTTGGGAGTACTTCAAATTAAATTATGGGCAGAAAGACAAATTGAACGACATCTTTCATTGAATCAGATGGCTTATTCATCACCAAACCATTTGACATTGCCAATTATTTGAATGATTATTTCATTGGCAAAGTGGGTAAACTTAGGCAGGAAATGCCAACAACAAACAGTGAGCAATTGTATTCATGCATAAAAAAATGATGAAAGAAAGGCATTGCGGGGGCATCCCGGGTGGCGCAATGGTCTAGGGCACTGCATCGCAGTGCTAGCTGTGCCACCAGAGACTCTTGGTTTGCGCCCAGGCTCTGTCACAGCCGGCCGCGACCGGGAGGTCCGGCGATGCACAATTGACCTAGCGTCGTCCGGGTTAGGGAGGGTTTGGCCGGTAGGGATATCCTTGTCTCATCGCACACTAGCAACTCCTGTGGCGGGCTGGGCGCAGTGCACGCTAACCAGGTCGCCAGGTGCACGGTGTTTCCTCCAACACATTGGTGCGGCTGGCTTCCGGGTTGGATGTGCACTGTGTTAAGAAGCAGTGCAGCTTGGTTGGGTTGTGTTTTGGAGGACGCATGGCTTTCGACCTTCGTCTCTCCCGAGCCAGTACGGGACTTGTAGCGATGAGACAAGATAGTAGCTACTAACAATTGGATACCACGAAATTGGGGAGAAAAGGTGATAAAAAATAAATAAATAAAATAAATAAAGGCATTGCAAGTTAGAATTTTGTAAAGTTAGAGTTAGTTAGGAGAGGTGGAAAAATTATTGTTATCGATCAATAACGACAAACCTCCTGGGATTGACAACTTAGATGGAAAGCTACTGAGGATGGTAGCTGACTCTATAGCCACTCCTATCTGTCATATTTTTAATCTGAGTTGAGAGGAAAGTCTTTGTCCTCAGGCCTGGAGGGACGCCAAAGTAATTCCGCTACCCAAGAGTGGTAAAGCGGCCTTTACTGGTTCTAACAGCAGACCTATAAGCCTGCTGCCAGCTCTTAGCAAACTGTTGGAAAAAATTGCATTTGACCAAATACAATTCTTTCAGCATGCTTATATAGAAGGGCACTCAACATGTACTGCACTGACACAAATGACTGATGATTGGTTGAAAGAAAAGGATAATACAAAGATTGTGGGAGCTGTACTGTTAGATTTCAGTGCAGCCTTTGATATGATTGACCATAACCTGTTGTTGAAAAAACGTATGTGTTATTGAGCTATCTATCTATCTAATAGAACTAAAAGGGGTTTCTTGAAATGGAAGCTTCTCTCATGTTAAACATGTAAAGTGTAGTGTAACGCAGGGCAGCTCTCTAGGCCCTCTATTCTTTTCTATTTTTACCAATGACCTGCCAAATAAAATAAAATTTTATTAGTCACATGCGCTGAATACAACCGGTGTAGACCATACAGTGAAATGATTACTTATGAGCCCCTATCCAACAGTGCAGTTTCAAAAAATACGGATAAGAATAAGAGAAAAGTAACAAGTAATTAAAGAGCAGTATTAAAAAATAACACTATATTCAGGAGGGTGCCGGTACAGATTCAATATGCAGAGGCACTGGATAGTTGAGGCATTAAACAAATCTAATCAAATGTTATTAGTCACATGCACCGAATACAACAGGTGAGGACCATACAGTGAAATGCTTACTTACGAGCCCCTAACCAACAATGCAGATAAAAAAATATGGAAAATAATAAGAGATAAAAGTAAAAAGTCATTAAGAGCAGCAGTAAAATAACAATAGTGAGACTATATACAGGGGGGTACCAGTACAGAGTCAATGTGCAGGGGCACCAGTTAGTTGAGGTGAAATGTACATGTAGGGTAGAGTTATTAAAGTGACTATGCATAGATGATAACAACAGAGAATAGCAGATGTGTAAAAGAAGGGGAGAGGGGGGGCAATGCAAATAGTCTGGGTAGTCATTTGATTAGGTGTTCAGGAGTCTTATGGCTTGGGGGTAGAAGTTGTTTAGAAGCCTCTTGGACCTAGACTTGACGCTCCGGTACCACTTGCCGTGCGGTAGCAGAGAGAACAGTCTATGACGAGGGTGGCTGGAGTCTTTGACAATTTTTAGGGTCTTCCTCTGACACCGCCTGGTATAGAGGTCCTGGATGGCAGGAAGCTTGGCCCCAGTGATGTACTGGGTTGTTCGGACTCAACCTGCTCCACTACAGCCCCGTCAATGAGAATGGGGGCGTGCTCAGTCTTCTTTTTCCTGTAGTCCACAATCATCTCCCTTGTCTTGATCACAATGAGGGAGAGGTTGTTATCGTGGCACCACACGGCCAGGTCTCTGATCTCCTCCCTATAGGCTATCTCGTCATTGGCGGTGATCAGGCCTACCACTGTTGTGTCATCGGCAAACTTAATGATGGTTTTGGAGTCCTGCCTGGCCATGCAGTCATAAGTGAACAGGGAGTACAGGAGGGGACTGAGCACGCACCCCTGAGGGGTCCCTGTGTTGAGGATCAGCATGGTGGATGTGTTGTTACCTACCCTTACCACCTGGGGGAGGCCTGTCAGGAAGTCCAGGATCCAGTTGCAGAGGGAGGTGCTTAGTCCCAGGGTCCTTAGCTTATTGATGAGCTTTGAGGGCACTATGGTGTTGAACGCTGAGCTGTAGTCAATGAATAGCATTCTCACGTAGGTGTTCCTTTTGTCCAGGTGGGAAAGGGCAGTGTGGAGTGCAATAGAGATTGCATCATCTATGGATCTGTTGGGGCGGTATGCAAATTGGAGTTGATCTAGGGTTTCTGGGATAATGGTGTTGATGTGAGTCATGGTCGGTAGTCATTTAGGCAGGTTACAAAGCATGTGTCTCCGTGTATGCTGATGATTCAACCATATACGCATCAGCAACCACAGCAAATGAAGTCACTGAAACCCTTAACAAAGAGTTGCAGTCTGTTTTGATATGGGTAGCTAGTAATTAACTGGTCCTGAACATCTCTAAAACTAAGGGCATTGTATTTTGTACAAATAATTTCTTAAGTTCTAGACCTCATCTGAATGAGTTGGTAATGAATGGTGAATTGGTAATGAATTGGTAATGAATGGTGTGGCTGTTGAACAAGTTGAGGAGACTGAATTACATGACGTTACCTTAGATTGTAAACTGTCATGGTCAACATATAGATTCATTGGTTGTAAAGATGGGGAGAGGTCTGTCCGTAATAAAGAGATGTTCTGCTTTTTTGACACCACACTCCAAAAAGCAAGGATCTAGTTTTCTGCAGGATCTAGTTTTGTCTAATCTTGATTATTGTCCAGTCGTGTGGTCCAGCGCTGCAAGGAAAGACCTAGTTAATCTGCAGCTGGCCCAGAACATTTTGCTCTTCATTGTAATCAGAGGGCTGATATACAGTTGAAGTCGGAAGGTTACATACACTTGGGTTGGAGTCATTAAAACTCGTTTTTCAACCACTCTGCACATTTCTTGTTAACAAACTACAGTTTTGGCAAGTCGGTTAGGACATCTTCTTTGTGCATGACACAAGTAATTATTCCAACAATTGTTTACAGACAGATTATTTCACTTGTAATTTACTGTATCACAATTCCAGTGGGTCAGAAGTTAACATGCACTAAGTTGACTGTGCCTTGGAAAATTCCAGAAAATGATGTCATGGCTTTAGAAGCTTCTGATAGGCTAATTGACATCATTTGAGTCAATTGGAGGTGTACCTGTGGATGTATTTCAAGGCCTTCCTTCAAACTCAGTGCCTCTTTGCTTGAAATCAAGGGGAAATCAATGGGACCAGGCAGCCGTCATACCGCTCAAGAAGGAGACGCATTCTGTCTCCTAGAGATTAACATACTTTGGTGCGAAAAGAACTGCAAGTCAATCCCTGAACACCAGCAAAGGACCTTGTGAAGATGCTGGAGAAAACAGGTTCAAAAGTATCTATATCCACAGTAAAACGAGTCCTATATCGACATTACCTGAAAGGCTGCTCAACAAGGAAGAAGCCACTGCTCCAAAACCGCCATAAAAAAGTCAAACTACAGTTTGCAACTGCACATGGGGACAAAGATTGTACTTTTTTGAGAAATGTCCTCTGGTCTGATGAAATAAAAATAAAACTGTTTGGCCATAATGCCCATCGTTATGTTTGGAGGAAAAAGGGGGATGCTTGCAAGCCGAAGAACACCATCCCAACCGTGAAGCACGGGGGTGGCAGCATCATGTTGTGGGGGTGCGTTGCTGCAGGAGGGATTTGTGCACTTTACAAAATAGATGGCATCATGAGGCAGAAAAGTATCTGGATATATTGAAGCAACATCTCAAGACATCTGTCAGGAAGTTAAAGCTTGGTCGCAAATGTGTCTTCTAAATGGACAATGACCCCAAGCATAATTCCAAAGTTGTGGCAAAATGGCTTAAGGACAACAAAGTCAACGTATTGGAGTGGCCATCGCAAAGCCCTGACCTCAATCCTATAGAACATTTGTGGGCAGAACTGAAAAAGTGTGTGCGAGCAAGGAGGCCTACAAACCTGACTCAGTTACACCAGCTCTGTCAGGAGGAATGGGCCAAAATTCACCCAATTTATTGTGGGAAGCTTGTGGAAGGCTAACTGAAACATTGGACCCAAGTTAAACAATTTAAAGGCAATGCTACCAAATACTAATTGAGTGTATGTAAACTTCTGACCCAATGGGAAATTATTCTCTCTACTATTATTCTGACATTTCACATTCTTAAAATAAAGTGGTGATCCTAACTAACCCAAGACAGGGAATTCTTTACTAGGATTAAATGTCAGGAATTGTGAAAAATGTAGTTTACATGTATTTGGCTAAGGTGTATGTAAACATCCGACTTCAACTGTATATACTATGCATGCCAGTTTCTCTTGGCCAAGAGTTGAGGAGAGGCTGACTGCATCACTTCTTTTTATAAGAAAAATTGTGTTGAAAAACCCAAATTGTTTGCATAGTCAACTTACACAAACTCTGACACACACACTTATCCCACCAGTTATGCCACCAGGGGTCTTTTCACAGTCTCCAAATCCAGAACAAATTACAGTATTATATAGCGCCCTTATTGCACTTCCTTCCATATAACATCCCTCATATTGCTCAAATAAACAGCATAAAGCAACACCTCACGGCAGAACGCCTCTCCCCTATTTGACCTAGATTGTTTGTGTGTATGCATTGATATGTAGGCTTTGTGTGTCTTTAAAAAAAAGTATGTAGTTCTGTCCTTGAGCTGTTCTCGTCTATTGAGGTTCTATATTATGTCATTCTGTATTATATTTCATGTTTTGCATGGACCCCAGGAAGAGTAACTGCTGCTTTTGCAACAACTAATGGGGATCCTAATAAAATACCAAATACGGTACTGTGGTAGTGGGGGGGGGATCATGATATGGTACTGTCAGTACTGTGGTAGTGGGGGGTCATGATACGGTACTGTCAGTACTGTGGTAGTGGGTGGTCATGATACGGTACTGTCAGTACTGAGGTAGTGGGTGGTCATGATACAGTACTGTCAGTACTGAGGTAGTGGGTGGTCATGATACGGTACTGTCAGTACTGTGGTAGTGGGGGGTCATGATACGGTACTGTCAGTACTGTGGTAGTGGGTGGTCATGATACGGTACCGTCAGTACTGAGGTAGTGGGTGGTCATGATACAGTACTGTCAGTACTGAGGTAGTGGGTGGTCATGATACGGTACTGTCAGTACTGTGGTAGTGGGGGGTCATGATACGGTACTGTCAGTACTGAGGTAGTGGGTGGTCATGATACGGTACTGTCAGTACTGAGGTAGTGGGGGGTCATGATACGGTACTGTCAGTACTGTGGTAGTGGGTGGTCATGATACGGTACTGTCAGTACTGAGGTAGTGGATGGTCATGATACGGTACTGTCAGTACTGAGGTAGTGGATGGTCATGATACGGTACTGTCAGTACTGAGGTAGTGGATGGTCATGATACGGTACTGTCAGTACTGAGGTAGTGGGTGGTCATGATACGGTACTGTCAGTACTGAGGTAGTGGATGGTCATGATACGGTACTGTCAGTACTGAGCTAGTGGATGGTCATGATACGGTCCTGTCAGTACTGAGGTAGTGGGTGGTCATGATACAGTACTGTCAGTACTGTGGTAGTGGGGGGTCATGATACGGTACTGTCAGTACTGAGGTAGTGGGTGGTCATGATACGGTACTGTCAGTACTGAGGTAGTGGATGGTCATGATACGGTACTGTCAGTACTGAGGTAGTGGATGGTCATGATACGGTCCTGTCAGTACTGAGGTAGTGGGTGGTCATGATACAGTACTGTCAGTACTGAGGTAGTGGGTGGTCATGATACAGTACTGTCAGTACTGAGGTAGTGGATGGTCATGATACGGTCCTGTCAGTACTGAGGTAGTGGGTGGTCATGATACAGTACTGTCAGTACTGAGGTAGTGGGTGGTCATGATACAGTACTGTCAGTACTGCGGTGGGGGGTGGGGGGTCATGATCGTTTAGCACTTGATTCTGTGCCTCTCTAATATAGAATCCCATTACTTCCATTTGAAAACCCATTTCTTCTTGTTTTTTAAATTATTTAAACGAGCATATATTGCTACTAAAGGAAAGGCAACACCATGAAATAATGGAGTAATAAATAACACATCAGTAAATGTAAATCATATCAATAAATAAAACATGAGAATAAGACATTCTGAAAAACAACAACAGGAAATGGCAGATGGAATGTTACAATCCTAAAGTATTTTCCAGAATAAGTGGCCATGTGCACAGCACTACACAGCAGATACTCCCTCCTTCCCTCTCTCTCTTTCAAGGGTTGTGAAACACTCAAGTGGTTGGAACAATGACCCGTCCAATCATGTGTTAAGGAGCCTTCAGAGCACACATCTAAATACATACAGTACCACTCAAAAGTTTGGACACACCTACTCATTCAAGTTTTTATTTTTTATTTTTTACTATTTTCTACATTGTAGTATAATAGTGAAGACATCAAAACTATGAAATAACACATATGGAATCATGTAGTAACCAAAAAAGTGTTAAACGAATCAAAATATATTTTATATTTTAGCTTCTTCAAGGTAACCACCCTTTGCCTTGCCTTTGCCTTGCTTTACATCGTGCCTAAGAACAGCCCTTAGCCATGGTATATTGGCCATATACCACACCCTCTCATGCCTTATTGCTTAATTAACACCCATGTACTGTAAGGTGTTTAGTTTAGGTTGAATGAAAATGGATATTGGATTAGCACACTACAGATGTCACAATTCCAATAGGAGCTGGGAGTAAACCGGCCAAAACTTAATCAGCATTTAAGAGCCTTTGATAGCTACAAGTCGCTTTAGAGTCACACACCCACACACAGTTAATTAGGGATTATCAGTGATACTCTGAGACAGATGCAAAATCTTAGGAATTCATACGAACATAAAGCGCTTGTTTCTAAGTTTAAAGCGGAAAAACCATGACTACTCTGAGGTTCCGACAGTGAGAAAAAAGTTGGGGTCTTACTCTGAAGTTCTTGGCGGTAGGAGAGGGTGAAGAGGGTGGTGAGTCGGACAGAGACTTCCTAGTCCTGGACAGCTCCTTGGTGCGGGGGTACATAGATGACATCTCCACACTCTACCCAGGACACAGAGGCAGGTCTGGTCAAGCCTCTACAGTAACATCCACAGACAGAGGCTTCCAATCCAGAACAGACAACAGCTGCACAGATCCACAGATCTCCCCTTAGGCTACAACCGTGCAGACACCTATGGCTGTTGTTGCTGCTGCGCTCCCCTGACTGGGGATCCTGACCAACAGGTGTGTGTGAGGAGCCCGCTCCACAGTCCCGAGGGCTGGAGAGAGAGACCGCTGCTAACTTTAGAAATATTGCTGCTGATATGACCTACCTTCCCTTCTTCCTCCACAAAGTAAAGACAGCAAAGTGATCATTGGACAAGAATGAAAACAACCAAAATAGCTATTTCTCCTCTTGGCTAGTACAACTCCTACAAAGACATGCACCTCTGTTTTTCTTAAAAAGTAGACAAATCAACTTAGTTGAGGATTGTTAGACCACAGCTTCATTACTCCGAGACCCTTTCGTACATCAAAGTCGACACAACACACTAAGTCCACACATCCAAAGATAAACCCAACCACAGTGAAAGGTTTGTTCCAGATGATCTCTTATCCCATGTTTCTCTAAATATCCACTCTCTCTCCTTTTACCTCCCCCTCTTTCTCTCCTCCCCAACTCTCCTCTCTCCTGTCCCAACTCCCTCTCTCACCCTCCTCCCCTCTCTCTCTCGCCTTTCCCTGCTCACTCTAGCTCTGGCAGAACTCTCTGGCAGGCTGCCAGAGGCTCTGCTGTGTACAAGCTCTGGGCTAAAGCTGTCCATTGATGTGGATGAGGATAAGTAGAGGGGGAAGTAGACAGACAGAAGTAGGGGGCTGATACTGAGGTTCCAGAGGTTCAGCTTTAACACTTGGGGGGAGTCAAGATCAACAGTGACCCGTCAAGTAACCCTGTCCTCCCATGATGCTCTGGGAAGAAGTAATGTTAGTATGAGTGTTGACATTTGGATGTCGAGCCACTATGTCCGAGCCCTTTCTCCTTTTCACAATCTGTTTCATAGTACTTGCCATGCTGCACTGTAAAGTGAGCTAAGCTCACATGCTAATTTTAAGGCAACACTCCACTCCATAGTGGTTTTTATTTCTTCCTGCAATATCGGTTACCTCACACACACAGAGGCCTGTCAACAATGACTCAATCTGTGGCAACTGCATTGGATTCTAGAGCACTGAAGTATTAAGTTGCTGCTACGTTTCTCTTTCTATCATCCCCCATCCTCACATCCCTCTTTCCCTTCCTCTCAGATTCTGCTCACACAGGCCAGAGGCTCACTGCTACCTTCTTTTTAAAGAGGTTTGCAGTGCTGTGGCTCTTCCTGAACTCTTTTATCCTCTTCGCTCATCTACTGAACGAGACAGAGAGAGAGACAGAGAAAGAGAGAGAGAGAGAGACACAGAAAGAGAGAGAGAGAGAGAGAGAGAGAGAGAGAGAGAGAGAGAGAGAGAGAGAGAGAGAGAGAGAGAGGGACAGAGAGAGAGAGAGTGCATGAGAGAGAATGAATGCTGGCCTGGCGGTCTTGTGTTGAGCCCTGGCCTGGCACGCTCCCATCCCCTTGCTTTGAGTCATACTGAGGACAGAGGTCTGTCTCTCCTGTTTCTCTCCTTTTTAACGAGTGGACACAGTGACCATTGCACATGGCAAATACAACCATTCAACTGCAGAAAAGAAATGAGACACAATAAGAAACAAATAAATATTCAAACTGAGATTATTATTTTCTTTATGTACATAGATTTTTCACATTAGATCTCTCTGTGATTTTAAACATTGGTGGGCAGGCAGAATACTTATTTTTCCTGGAGTTTTAACTTGTCATGTCATATCAAGTATACATTACGTGTGCTTTATGGCCCATAGTTTAAGATAAGCACCACTGAAGTTTCACGTAATATAAATCCTGATATATGAGATTCCAATCTGTTCATATGGATTGTTCCAATACATATTCAACCAGCTTCACAGACCATCTGTGCGAGTCTGCTGGACAGTCTGAGTTCCTACTAGCTCATCAGGTAGTCAAATGGCTTCCCTGTGGCAGTGAACTGCACTGGCCCTGGCTGTGGAGAAATGCCTGCTGAGACCTATATAAAGAGTTGATTTCAGCTGAAGTTCCACACACTGGATCTGGGGCTTAGGTTGAGTAGACTGGCTCTCTCCTTTATGACTTTCAATATGGAACATTCTCATACATCACTTGGCTAGGGTCCCCTCCTCTCCTCTCTCTCCACTTCCAACTCAAAATAACTCTGGTCCTTAAACACTTACTTTGGAGTAAAGTCATTTGTGTTTTGTCATATGTTACTCTGACAGGTGTAAAAGAAAGAGTTTTCAAGAAGTGGATAGTGGCTGCTCCACTAGTATAGGTGTTCCTGGCAGAGACAGGTCCCTGGTGTGTGGTCATTCTGCAAGTCACATAGAGGCCAAAACCCAAATAGTCACAGAGAGACAAAAACTCATATAAATGCACAGAGACACATATAATAAAACACACAGATACCTGCAGACAGACATACACTCTCTCCATCTGTTTTCCTGCCTTCACCGGTCTAGTGATCTTTAGCATCTTTATGGGGGTTGAGCTGTGCCTTGGCCTAAGTCACAGCTGAGAGATTATGAGTTCTGAGAGAGGTCACAGATACTCTGGGGTTCTAATGCTACCCTCAACCCTCCTAAGCCAACCCGCTAACTACAGCAGCAGAACTGCTGAATCTCTGTAGCACACACAGCTAAGCTCCATGCCGTGATGGGCTATCCAGAACTATCTCTCCTTACATTGAGAGTCTATCAAACAGTCCTGTGTTTAGCTCTCAGAGCTGTCATGAATTCTGAATAAGTGAATAATCAGGTCTGTGACGATAGAGGGAGAACAGAAGGCTCTCCCTGATAACTTAATCTAAACATCAGAAGCAGGAGAAAGTAGTAATTATGCCTGGCAGCAAAGTCTCTCACTCTATTTATCTCTCTTTCTCTCCCTCGTTCTTTCTCTCAGCCTCCCCGTTAATAATCCCCTTACAGAGCAGTGAAAGCCGTGAGGTCTTCAGCTGAGATCTACTGCACCTGTCTCTGGGCTCTGTTCTTGAAAAGCAGAGAGAGAGAGGAGAGAGTCTGCTCAGATCATTATAGAGGCAGGCAGAGGTCATCGTTGGTAATGGGGCCTGCGGGCACCCTTCCATCCTTTCCAGATGAAACCATGCTTACTGGATGGGGAAGGGGGGGGAATTATCACAGTCAAATTTAGGTCCTTGGTTAACGCTGAGGAACGCTCATGTTACTGACCGTCCATGTCTGGGATTCCACCTTAGGACAGCAGGACGGTGATAGAGACGGTGAGCTCAAAAAGCTATCACTATCCCTTTCACACTATAGTATACAGTATACCATCCTCATGTTAATCTACATTCTTCTCTGCGACTCCTCTCCAGGCCCAGGCATCCACCAAATTGCCTCAGCCCACTCCCATTAATAAAATGGCAGCAGTTTTACAAGCGCCTAACCAATTGTGCTATTATGTGTTTTTTTCCCCCACATTATTTGTAACTTATTTTGTACATAATGTTTCTGCCACCGTATCTTACGGCAAAAAAAAGCTTCTGGATATCAGGACAGCGATTAATCACCTCAGATGGAACAAAGATTTTTTTCTTCAAAAAGCAGGACGCACAGGATATTCTGTGAACACCTGACAAGACCAACATCCCCGTAATTGGCAAGAGAAAGAGACGCAGGTACAGAGGACACAGAGCGGGGTGCCTCATAAGGATCCGCAGAATGTGAGTGGGAAAGCTGCCGTTACCGTCAATATTACTCGCCAACGTACAATCATTGGACAATAAATTAGATGAGGTACGATCACGAATATCCTACCAACCGGACATCAAAAACTGTAACATCTTATGTTTCACGGAATCGTGGCTGAATGATGACATGGATATTCAGCTAGCAGGATATACGCTGCACCGGCTAGATAGAACAGCACACTCCGGAAAGACGAGGGGGGGCGGTCTGTGCATATTTGTAAACAACAGCTGGTGCACAAAATCTAAGGAAGTCTCTAGATTTTGCTCGCCTGAAGTAGAGTATCTTATGATAAACTATAGACCACACTATTTCCCAAGAGAGTTTTCATCTTTACTTTTCGTGGCTGTTTATTTACCACCACAGACGGATGCTGGCACTAAGACTGCACTCAGCCAGCTATATAAGGAAATAAGCAAACAGGAAACCGAGCACCCAGAGGCAGTGCTCCTAGTGGTCGGAGACTTTAGTGCAAACTTAAATCAGTTTTAACTCATCTCTATCAACATGTTATATTCGCAACCAGAGGGAAAACTAATTCTAGATCACCTGTACTCCAGACACAGAGATGCATACAAATCTCTCCCTCGCCCTCCATTTGGTAAATCTGACCACAATTCTGTTCTCCTGATTCCTGCTTACAAGCAAAAATTAAAGCAGGAAGCACCAGTGACTCGGTCTATAAAAAAGTGGTCAGATGAAGCAGATGCTAAACTACAGGACTGTTTTGCTATCACAGACTGGAACATGTTTCGTGATTCTTCCGATTGCATTGAGGACTACACCACATCAGTCACTGGCTTTGTCAATAAGTGCATCGAGGACGTCGTCCCCACAGTGACTGTACATACATACCCCAACCAGAAACCATGGATTGCAGGCAAGATTCACACTGAGCTAAAGGGTAGAGCTGCCGCTTTCAAGGTGCGTGACTCTAACCGTATAAGCGTATAAGAAATCCTGCTATGCGTTGCGACGAACTATCAAACAGGCAAAGCGCCAATACAGGGCTAAGATGTAATCCTACTACACCGGCTCTGACGCTCATCTTATGTGGCAGAGCTTGCAAACTATTACAGAAAACAAAGGGAAGCACAGCTGCCAGCTGCCCAGTGACACGAGCCTACCAGATGAGCTAAATCACTTCTATGCTCGCTTCGAGGCAAGCAATACTGAGGCATGCATGAGAGCATCAGCTGATCCAGATGACTGTGTGATCACTCCCTCCATAGCCGACGTGAGTAAGACCTTTAAACAGGTCAACATTCACAAGGCTGCGGGGCCAGATGGATTACCAGGACGTGTGCTCCGAGCATTTCACTGTAAGGTCTACTACACCTGTTGTATCAGCGCACGTGACAAATAAACTTTGATTTGATTTGTGCTCACCAACTGGCAGGTGTTTTCACTGACATTTTCAACATGTCCCTGATTGAGTCTGTAATACCAACATGTTTCAAGAAGACCACCATAGTCCCTGTGCCCAAGAACACTAAGGCAACCTGCCTAAATGACTACAGACCCGTAGCACTCACGTCCGTAGCCATGAAGTGCTTTGAAAGGCTGGTAATGGCTCACATACCGCCCAAATAGATCCACAGATGGTGCAATCTCTATTGCACTCCACACTGCCCTTTTACACCTGGACAAAAGAAACACCTACGTGAGAATGCTATTCATTGACTACAGCTCAGCGTTCAACACCATAGTAACCTCAAAGCTCATCACTAAGCTATGGATCCTGGACTTCCTGACGGGCCGCCCCAAGGTGATGAGGGTAGGTAGCAACACATCTGCCATGCTGATCCTCAAAACTGTAACTCCCCAGGGGTGCGTGCTCAGTCCCCTCCTGTACTCCCTGTTTACCCACGACTGCGTGTCCAGGCACGACTCCAAAACCATCATTAAGTTTGCAGATGACACAACAGTGGTAGGCCTGACCTCTGACAACGACAAGACAGCCTATAGAGAGGAGGTCAGAGACATGGCCTGGTGGTGCCAGAATAACAACCTCTCCCTCAACGTAACCAAGACTAAGGAGATGATTGTGGACTACATCTCCATTTCACTGTAAGCACATTCAAGTTGGAATTCCTAATGGTGAAACTGCCACGACCGTTTGCAATATTACAACAACAAAGAAGTTACTGCAAACAACTAACACTGTTATTTCCTCTCTGACATAATTGCACGCACGATAGAAGAGCACTATATGTACTGCAATTTGTTTACCATGCTCCTCAGTTCAGCAATAAAAACAATAACAATGGCGGCCAGTGGCGCTGTTTCCCCCCTACTGAGGATTCCATCTTTAAGGGAAATTAACAGAATTAGTAACTGTGAGCTTTTTGCTGAAACATATTGTTTTAAAAGGGATTTCCAGCCTCATAGGGTCATTCTGCCCTGAGAGGAATGTACACCTTTGGCTGCATGGAGACAGTCTGTGCAGATACCTAACCTACAGGTGGAAGGAACACACCATCATAGACAGAGAGAGACAGAGAGAGAGAGACAGAGAGAGAGAGAGAGAGAGAGAGAGAGAGAGAGAGAGAGAGAGAGAGAGAGAGAGAGTTGAATTGACTACAGTATAATTATGGCTGTAGAATTCAACGCTGAGAAGCAGAAGAGGAGCTCCCTGTTTTGCCCAATATGGTATGGAATGTCAAGATACCTCGAGCATGTTCGATGTGGTAGGAGAGGGAGAGAGAAGGGAAGAGAAGGAGAGGGGGTATGTGGGTACTGCAGCCTGCCCTGGACTCTCTCCCACTGTGATAGCAAAACAGCCCTATCACAAACACTCCCAAAGCAAACTACACTAACATTGCAGTACATCTGTAATCATTGCATCACAGATCCTCTTTAATGGTCTCTGTGTACAAGGCTATTGTTATTATGTGAATCAAAGAAATGCAGCTTTGAACACACACAACTAATCACACACACACACACACACAATCACACGCACGCAAACACACACACACACTTAATTGCAATACAATATGATATTTCAAAAATCATAGGAATCCCCCGCTATGACAATAGAATCAGTGAGGAGTGTAATTTAATATAATAATAAAATTGCCCATTGTAAAAGTATGTAATGTTCATCAACAAATGCCCCATCATCTGGGAGGAAAATGGTACTGTACTGAAATCATAGTGTTTTTTAGCACCACCTACTGGTAGCTGAAAATGTCACAGACATTTCTCGAAGTAGTTTGCTCACTATTTGGATTTAGTTTTTATTCACCTTTAATTCTGAAAAGTGTAAAATCTATAAGATCCTATCTTTGACACTGTTTGTAAATGTGCTGCTTTTAGTAGACTCCATACACCACATACCTCCAAATTCTGGTAGGCTTCATCTGACTCTTGGTCACAGAATCGAACTTGTTTCTCTCTTGTGGAGAGGACATGTTTGGAGGGATCCTCAATTGGGTTCTGGTTTTCATCTCTCCATTCAACAACTACAGTATTCACATGATAAGAAACAATCACTAAACAGTTACTGAACCTTACCATGACAAGTTATTTATCCTGTAGAGATCTTGCATTAAAAAAAATAAAAAATAAAAAACAACAACTGATCCACTGACTGTATAAAGTCTTACATAAACTGGGTGTCAGGTATAACTTGTTCTTCCTATGGTACAGTATGTCACATGACAAGGATATTTGGGAAGAGTAACATTTCTGTAACAAAGCAACTTCCTGAACATGGTTGAGCAGAAAAATGGAAACACATCTGTATTCAGTCATAACTGTGTGACTGTGTACAATGGTTGGGTTTCTGACCTCTGGAGGATGTGCGGTTGGCCAGGCTGGTATAGTGCCCACTGGCAGAGGAATATTCTGCCTCCATGGTCCCCAGCCTTGATCTATGATTTCCGAGCTTGAAATTAGAAAAAAACTGCACTTCAATGCTTGGCTCATCTGAACCTCAAACTACGCAGCTACTGTAGTACAAGATGATCTCTCACAAAATTACATTATCATAGATTTCCTACTGTAACAATAACTAATGACAACAATACGATCCCGAGGGGAAAGGATAACACAAAATTCTAATTTTTTTATCCCCACCTCATCTATCTCCCTGCTCCATGTGGGACTGTGATCCTCTGTCTCCATAGACTGAGCCAGTTTGGTCCTGGTCTCTCCTCTGTCCTCTGCAGCCCATTTCCCCCGCAGACAGGACCTGTCAGTCAGTCTGCTATGTCCATCTGCTGTCTGTCTGTCTCTGTCCAGGGGAGACAGGCTGTTGGTCCTCTGAGCTTCCTTCAGTTCAGCCAGGGTCACACCCTGAGGAAGACACAGACAGTACATCTAAAAGATCAACAAGATACTACAGATAAATAGTCCAACAAAATCACATTGATACCAAAGAATATCTTGGGGCCAGTTTTCCTATCTTGGGGCCTAGTCTTGGATTTGTAATGAAGAATTTCCATTTAACATGCATTTTCAGTCCTGGCCTGTGGAGTGCGTTTTGTTTAGTACCTGTGTGGATCTGCGGGTTTGCCTGGCTTGGCGGGATCTGGCCTTCCTCTGAGACTCTGCCTCCTCATCTCTCACTGGGGTTAGATAGGACCTGCACAGGTTGGAAACAAGGCAGCAGCACTTTGCAGGACATACAGTGCATTCAGGAAGTATTCAAACCCCTTGACCTTTTACAAATTTTGTTACATTAGACTTATTCTAAAATTGATTAAATTATTTATTTTCCTCATCAATATTCACACAATAACGCATAACGACAAAGCGAAAACAGGTTTATATTTTTTTTTGCACATTTATAAAAAAAACAGTACATACCTTATTTACATAGGTATACAGACCCTTTTTCTACAACTTGATTGGAGTCCACTTGTGGTAAATTCAATTGATTGCACATGATTTGGAAAGGCACACACCTGTCTATATAAGGTCCCACAGTTGACCGTGCATGTCAGAGCAAAAACCAAGTCATGAGGCTGAAGGAATTGTCTGTAGAGCTCAGAGTCAGGATTGTGTTAAAGTGCAGATCTAGGGAACGGTACCAAGAAATGCAGCATTGAAGGTCCCCAAGAACACAGTGGCCTCCATCATTCTTAAATGGAAGAAGTTAGGAACCACTAAGACTCTTCCTACAGCTGGCCACCTGGCCAAACTGAGCAATCGGGGGAGAAGGGCCTTGGTCAGGGAGGTGACCAAGAACCTGATGGTCACTCTGACAGAGCTCAAGAGTTCCTCTGTGGAGATGGGACAACCTTCCAGAAGGACAACCATCTCTGCAGCACTCCACCAATCAGGCCTTTATGGTAGAGTGGCCAGACGGAAGCCACTCCTTAGTAAAAGGCACATGACAGCCCGCTTGGAGTTTGCCAAAAGGCACCTAAAGGACTCAGACCATGAGAAACAAGATTATCTGGTCTGATGAAACCAAGAGTTACATCTGGAGGAAACCTGGCACCATCCCTATGGTGAAGCATGCTGTGGGAACGTTTTTCAGTGACAGGGACTGGGAGACTAGTCAGGACTGAGGGAAAGATGAACGGAGCAAAGAACATAGAGATCCTTGATGAAAACCTGTTCCAAAGCCCTCAGGAATTCTGATTGGGGACGAAGGGTCACCTTCCAACGGGACAACGACCCTAAGCACACAGCCAAGACAACTTAGGAGTGGCTTCGGAACAGGTCTCTGAATATCCTTGAGTGGCCCAGCCAAAGCCCAGACTTGAACCCAATCGAACATCTCTGCAGAGACCTGAAAATAGCTGTGCAGCGACGCTCCCCATCCAACCTGACATGGCTTGAGAGGATCTGCAGGGAAGTTTGTAGCGTCATACCCAAGAAGACTCAATGCTGTAAATCGCTGCCAAAGGTGCTTCAACAAAGTACTGAGTAAAGGGTCTGAATACTTATGTAAATGTAATATTTCAGTTAATTTTATGTTTTTTTAAAATAAATTAGCAAACATTTCTAAAAAACATTTTATGCTTTGTTATTATGGGGTAATGTGTGTAGATTGATCATTTAAAAAAATCAATTTTAGAATAAGGCTGTAACGTAACAAAATGTGGAAAAAGTCAAGGGTCTGAATACTTTCCAAATGCATTGTAGCTGTCATGCCCTATAAATAGCTTCAATGAACTCTGGCCATGCTCTGGTCACACACTTGTCACCTTGTACTGGAGCACAGCACGAGGTGACGACATATCAGGGTGAGGTGACATTATGCTCAAATGATCAACAAAACCTTTCAAGATAAGAGGGTGGCAGTGCAATCAAGTGATCGTTTTGAAAGGTACTGCACCAAAACAAATATTCACAGGAGGTTACATATAATAACTATGTGTTCATGCAATGACTTGGGTGAAGCTGCTTTTACTACATACTATTTCTCACAAGTAAATGTATGCAGAATGTGTTCAGTTGTGCATACAGTGCCTGATGTAATCACAAAACAACTATGGATTGTACAAAGCACACAATAAGTTCACAGTAAATAACCTATCTCAATCAATACTACAATGCTCTTAGTAAGTTATGTGGTATTCCTTTCATGATCATGTTTAATGCCTCTAGCGTGGACTGTAGCCAATCAATGACCTCTAAGAGACACCCATGTTAGCAGCCATTGGGCTCCATAGAGAGGGGAAGAGTCGAGTAAGCAGCATTCAATCTAATGGCTCGTTGTTCCCACTAGTACCGGCTGCCGGCTGCACTCCCTCCCTCTTTCTGTACTGAGTGCCGATCAATCAACTACCACCCTCCATCGTGAGAGAAAGCTTAAGTCGACCGACGGTCAGGACGTCAGCCTACTACATTATTTAACACTGACTACAGGGCTGTAGATGGCTATATTACTATCAACTGTGATGTAGACAGGTAGCCCACCAGTTAAGCACACTGGGCCAGTAACCGAAAAGTCACTGGTTTGAATCCCCGATAAAAATCTGTGGATGTGCAAGGCATTTAACACTAATTGCTCCCGTGAGTCGCTTTCAATAAGAATGTCTGCTATAATTGTTATGTAAACTGTGATTCTACAGCAACATTACAAATCATATTTCTACACAGTGGAATGACTTGAGGCAAACATGATACAGGAGACTTCCTACAGTACATTTGCTTACGTTGCAGGATATAAAAAACACTTGTTTTAAGCATGTTCAATTTGATTTAAGCATGTCCAATTTCATTTAAGCATCTCCAATTTCCATACCAAATGCATTATATAGGATACATTTGTTGGGGTTGTAATTTAAACATAGTGATGGGAGGTATTTGAGTGCCAATGCATTTATACTACTATACACACACCCACACTCCTATAAATTCAGCTAACACAACCCAGGAGCACCAAATGCCCACACAGTACAATTCAAATACCAGGGAAGGGTATACCTTCCACTTGCAGGAAATCCCAAGCAACACCAGTGAGAGGCCACACCACGTTCACTCTCAGATCAAAGTAAAATACATATATTCTCACATTCTGCACAGGGAAGTCATGCAGATAAGGGGATAGGATAGGGTTCAGGGTAGGAATTAGTTCCATACCTGGGCAGGCAGGCTTGCATGGTCCCAGGCTGCTGAAGGTCAGAGACCGGTGGAGAGAGACTGCAGTGGGAGAGGCCGGATACGATCCTGAGAGAGGGAGTGATTGGAAGAGAGAGAGGGAGCGATAATGGAGGACGGGGAGGGACAGAAGAGTGGGACAGGGCGGAAGGGAGAGAGAGAAAGAGAGAGAGACTGTATCCTCCCCATCAGCTGGGCAAGGCGAGGCACAGTGTGTTCAATACAGACTCATAGGCGGGCTGCGGGGCACTCTGAGCCTATTGCTTCTCCAAGAGCCTGATGCAAGCAATGCAGTTTATACGCCACACAGAACACAACAAGCATGTTCAATGGGATCGACATTAGCAAGTGCTGCGCAGATTTGCCAAACTTGATCACATTATGAGGGTAGAAGATGATTTGTAGATCAGTGATTCTGTGCTGGTCTTCAGGCCGATCTTCTCTAACATGCTGAAAATGTTCACATACAGCAGTATTACATACACACAATGGTTACAGTCTTTACAAATGTAGAAATAATTCTATAACATGATACTAATCCATTGTGAATTATCACGTTAACTTCCAGGGGCCTTACCCTTTAACGTGTAACAATGGAATAAAACATCATGGATGGGTGTGAACAAGTTAGACATTATTTCTTATTGAATGATTTTCAAGTATGCAGTAGCTCATCAACTTAGCGTAATAGATCAAATAATAGCAAACCATAGTATTTGGCAGTACCAAACCAGCAAATGCAGAAACAGGCGTTTGCAACTATACACACACGTCTTATCTGTGTTTTTCAGGATTTCATCATGAGTCATTCCTTACATTAGTCCAAGGGCCACAGAACAAAAAAGGCCTTCGAAAAGGTGAGGTAATTTTATTAAGCTGAAGAATTTCTGATCTACAACTTGTAAAAGTTGACATGAATTAAATATTATAAATAAAAGGTACGATTTTGAAATCAAAACACATTTTGGGTCATTTCCATGTTACATCTTGGTTACAATTGTTACACACTTGTTTTTAACCTAACCGGCACCAGATGGCACTATTATTCCTTTGACATTTTTTCTCATATTGTGCGTCCAACTTTAACCCAGCTGCCTATACACTCCCCGGTACATTAAAAATCCTTCATTCAGGAAGCAGCATTAGCCACTCTAGCATGGTGGTGGAAAATTTGGTTTTATTAAGACAGTACACATATTTTCCATGTGGGCCATTAAATCCCATTAAAGATGAAATGACGCCTTTGCAGCCTGAACGAAGGATGTATCATGTATGACCCGGTCACCGGGGGTCACAAGTGTATAGCCTGCTGGGCACATTAAAGTCGGATGCAGATGACAAACGATGTAAAAGGACTAATAGTCCCATCTTTTGTGAGCTTAGTTAGCTAGCAAACGTTGTACTGTCTTTAGTTTGGCTAGCAGGCAAGAGCAATGATGGCCCTTGTAGGCTAAATACAGCTGCCAAAACGTCTTATATTAAATGAGAAAACCATTGTTCATGGTTAAAACATATTTCCTCATTTCAAGGTTCATCTGGATCAGTGATGATGCTTTAGCTGATGCAAGGAAAGTGAACGCACAACATTATATGTGCCAGTGTGCAACAAAATTAACCAAGGTGAAACATAGCAACGTCGGAACGTTTACAAATTACCCAAGATGCATGATTTCTTTGATTAATGAAAAAACATTTGCAAGTTTTGAATCACACAGTATTCATGTTTATAGAATTATCTTCATAGTGTTGCTGAGATTTAGCAGGTCTATTTTCAGATTATGGAACTATACAATATTGGTGTGTGGCCCTTGGACTACATGGCATGCACTGACATGTGGAAAACATATTACAGACACTCACTTTTCCACAATATACAGTGGGGAGAACAAGTATTTGATAAACTGCATAATCGGCAGTGTTTCCTACTTACAAAGCATGTAGAGGTCTGTAATTTTTTATCATATGTACACTTCAATTGTGAGAGACAGAATCTAAAACAAAAATCCAGAAAATCACATTCTATGATTTAAGTAATTCATTTGCATTTCATTGCATGACATAAGTATTTGATACATCAGAAAAGCAGAACTTAATATTTGGTACAGAAACCTTAGTTTGCAATTACAGAGATCATACATTTCCTGTAGTTCTTGACCAGGTTTGCACATACAGACCTTCTCCAGATCCTTCAGGTTTCGGGGCTATCGCTGGGCAATACGGACTTTCAGCTCCCTCCAAAGATTTTCTATTGGGTTCAGGTCTGGAGACTGGCTAGGTCACTCCAGGACCTTGAGATGCTTCTTACGGAGCCACTCCTTAGTTGCCCTGGCTGTGTGTTTCGGCTGGAAGACCCAGCCACGACCCATCTCCAATGCTCTTTCTGTGGAAAGGAGGTTGCTGGCCAACATGGCCCCATCCATCCTCCCCTCAATACGGTGCAGTCGTCCTGTCCCCTTTGCAGAAAATCATCCCAAAGAATGATGTTTCCAACTCCATGCTTCATGGTTGGGACAGTGTTCTTGGGGTTGTACTCATCCTTCTTCTTCCTCCAAACACGGCAAGTGGAGTTTAGACCAAAAAGCTCTATTTTTGTCTCATCAGACCACATGACCTTCTCCCATTCCTCCCCTGGATCATCCAGATGGTCATTGGCAAACTTCAGACGGGCCTGGACATGCGCTGGCAGGGGGACCTTGCGTGCGCTGCAGGATTTTAATCCATGACGGCGTAGTGTGTTACTAATGGTTTTCTTTGAGACTGTGGTCCCAGCTCTCTTCAGGTCATTGACCAGGTCCTGACGTGTAGTTCTGGGCTGATCCCTCACCTTCCTCATGATCATTGATGCCCCACGAGGTGAGATCTTGCATGGAGCCCCAGACTGAGGGTGATTGACCGTCATCTTGAACTTCTTCCATTTTCTAATAATCGCGCCAACAGTTGTTGCCTTCTCACCAAGCTGCTTGCCTATTGTCCTGTAGCCCATCCCAGCCTCGTGCAGGTCTACAATTTAATCCCTGATGTCCTTACACAGCTCTCTGGTCTTGGCCATTGTGGAGAGGTTGGAGTCTGTTTGATTGTGTGTGTGGACAGGTGTCTTTTATACAGGTAACGAGTGGAGAACAAGAGGGCTTCTTAAAGAAAAACTAAAAGGTCTGCGAGAGCCGGAATTCTTACTGGTTGGTAGGTGATCAAATACTTATGTCATGCAATAAAATGCAAATTAATTACTTAAAAATAATAGAATGTGATTTTCTGGATTTTTGTTTTAGATTCTGTCTCTCACAGTTAAAGTGTACCTATGATAAAAATGACAGACCTCTACATGCTTTGTAGGGAAAACCTGCAAAATCGGCAGTGTATCAAATACTTGTTCTCCCCACTGTATAGTGGGGCAAAAAAATATTTAGTCAGCCACCAATTGTGCAAGTTCTCCCACTTAAAAAGATGAGAGGCCTGTACATTTCATCATAGGTACACTTCAACTATGACAGACACAATGAGAAAAGAAAATCCAGAAAATCACATTGTAGGATTTTTTATGAATTTATTTGCAAATTATGGTGGAAAATAAATATTTGGTCACCTACAAACAAGCAAGATTCCTGGCTCTCACAAACCTGTAACTTCTTCTTTAAGAGGCTCCTCTGAATCTGCAATAGGTAAGCAGCTTGGTTTGAAGAAATCAACTGTGGGAGGAATTATTAGGAAATGGAAGACATACATACAAGGCCACTGATAATCTCCCTCGATCTGGGGCTCCACGCAAGATCTCACCCAACCTCACTCAAAATGATCACAAGAACGGTGAGCAAAAATCCCAGAACCACATGGGGGGACCTAGTGAATGACCTGCAGAGAGCTGGGACCAAAGTAACAAAGCCTACCGTCAGTAACACACTACGCCGAAAAGGGACTCAAATCCTGCAGTGCCAGACGTGTCACCCTGCTTAAGCCAGTACATGTCCAGGCCCGTCTGAAGTTTGCTAGAGAGCATTTGGATGATCCAGAAGAAGATTGGGAGAATGTCATATGGTCAGATGAAACCAAAATATAACTTTTTGGTAAAAACTCAACTCGTCGTGTTTGGCCGACAAAGAATGCTGAGTTGCATCCAAAGAACACCATACCTGGGGGTGGAAACATCATGCTTTGGGGCTGTTTTTCTGCAAAGGGACCAGGACGACTGATCCGTGTAAAGGAAAGAATGAATGGGGCCATGTATCGTGAGATTTTGAGTGAAAACCTCCTTCCACCAGGGCATTGAAGATGAAACGTGGCTGGGTCTTTCAGCATGAAAATGATCCCAAACACACCACCCGGGCAACGAAGGAGTGGCTTCGTAAGAAGAATTTCAAGGTCCTGGAGTGGCCTAGCCAGTCTCCAGATCTCAACCCCATAGAAAATCTTTGGAGGGAGTTGAAAGTCTGTGTTGCCCAGCAACAGCCCCAAAACATCACTGCTCTAGAGGAGATCTGCATGGAGGAATGGACCAAAATACCAGCAACAGTGTGTGAAAACCTTGTGAAGACTTACAGAAAACGTTTGACCTCTGTCATTGCCAACAAAGGGTATATAACAAAGTATTGAGATCAACTTTTGTTATTGACCAAATACTTACATTGAGATTTTCTGGATTTTTTTTCTTCTCATTTTGCCTGTGATAGTTGAAGTGTACCTATGATGAAAATTACTGTAACGGTTTTCTTCCATCGAAGGAGAGGAGGACCGAAATGCAGTGTAGTTCGTGTTCAACATGTTTAATAAAAGACGATAACGTGAACACTACACAAATACAAAATAACAAACGTGGCAAAACCCGAAACAGTCCTATCTGGTGCAGAGAACACAAAGACAGGAAACAACCACCCACAAACCCCAACACAAAACAAGCTACCTAAATATGGTTCCCAATCAGAGACAATGACTAACACCTGCCTCTGATTGAGAACCATATCAGGCCATACATAGAAACGGACAAACTAGACACACAACATAGAATGCCCATCCAGCTCACGTCCTGACCAACACTAAAACAAGGAAAACACAAAAGAACTATGGTCAGAACGTGACAGTACCACCCCCCCAAAGTGCGGACTCCCACCGCACAACCTAAACCTATAGGGGAGGGTCTGGGTGGGAATCTGTCCGCGGTGGCGGCTCTGGCGCTGGACGTGGACCCCACTCCACCATTGTCTTTGTCCACCTCCTTAGCGTCCTTTGAGTGGCGACCCTCGCCACCGACCTTGGCCTAGGAACCCTAACAAAGGGCCCCAATGGACTGAGCAGCGCCTCTGGATTGAGGGGTAACTCATGACCGAGGGGTAGCTCAGGACCGAGGGGTAGCTCAGGACTGAGAGGTAGCTCAGGACTGAGGGGTAGCTCAGGACTGAGAGGTAGCTCAGGACAGAGATAGCTCAGGACTGAGAGATAGCTCAGGCTGGTTGACGGCTCTGGCAGCTTCTGGCTGACTGACGGCTCTGGCAGATCCTGGCTGATTGGCGGCTCTGGCAGACTCTGGCTGAATGGCGGCTCTGGCAGATCCTGGCTGAATGGCGGCTCTGGCAGATCCTGGCTGAATGGCGGCTCTGGCAGATCCTGGCTGAATGGCGGCTCTGGCAGATCCTAGCTGAATGGCGGCTCTGGCAGATCCTGACTGAATGGCGTCTCTGGCGGATCCTGGCGGCTCCTTGCGTACTGGCAGCTCTGGAGGCTCCTTGCAGACTGGCGGCTCTGGAGGCTCCTTGCAGACTGGCGGCTCCTTGCAGACTGGCGGCTCCTTGCAGACTGGCGGCTCCTTGCAGACTGGCGGCTCCTTGCAGACTGGCGGCTCATGACAGACGGGAGACTCTAGCAGCTCTGGACAGACGGGAGACTCTAGCAGCTCTGAACAGGCGGGAGACTCTAGCAGCTCTTGACAGACGGGAGACTCTAGCAGCTCTGGACAGACGGGAGACTCTAGCAGCTCTGGACAGACGGGAGACTCTAGCAGCTCTGGACAGACGGGAGACTCTAGCAGCTCTGGACAGACGGGAGACTGGCAGCGCTGGAGAGGAGGAAGGCTCTGACAGCGCTGGACAGGTGGGAGTACCTGTAGGGCTGAGACGGAGAGACAGCCTGGTGCGGGGAGCTGCCACCGGAGGGCTGGTGCGTGGAGGTGGCACTGGATAGACCGGACCGTGCAGGCGCACTGGAGCTCTTGAGCACCGAGTCTGCCCAACCTTACCTGGTTGAATGCTCCCGGTCGCCCTGCCAGTGCGGTGAGGTGGAATAGCCCGCACTGGGCTGTGCAGGTGTGTGTGTGTGTGTGTGTGTGTGTGTGTGTGTGTGTGTGTGTGTGTGTGTGTGTGTGTGTGTGTGTGTGTGTGTGTGTGTGTGTGTGTGTGTGTGTGTGTGTGTGTGTGTGTGTGTGTTGTGTGTGTGTGTGTGTGTGTGTGTGTGTGTGTGTGTGTGTGTGTGTGTGTGTGTGTGTGTGTGTGTGTGTGTGTGTGTGTGTGTGTGTGTGTGTGTGTGTGTGTGTGTGTGTGTGTGTGTGTGTGTGTGTGTGTGTGTGTGTGTGTGTGTGTGTGTGTGTGTGTGGTGTGTGTGTGTGTGTGTGGTGTGTGTGTGTGTGTGTGTGTGTGTGTGTGTGTGTGTGTGTGTGTGTGTGTGTGTGTGTGTGTGTGTGTGTGTGTGTGTGTGTGTGTGTGTGTGTGTGTGTGTGTGTGTGTTGTGTGTGTGTGTGTGTGTGTGTGTGTGTGTGTGTGTGTGTGTGTGTGTGTGTGTGTGTGTGTGTGTGTGTGTGTGTGTGTGTGTGTGTGTGTGTGTGTGGTGTGTGTGTGTGTGTGTGTGTGTGTGTGTGTGTGTGTGTGTGTGTGTGTGTGTGTGTGTGTGTGTGTGTGTGTGTGTGTGTGTGTGTGTGTGTGTGTGTGTGTGTGTGTGTGTGTGTGTGTGTGTGTGTGTGTGTGTGTGTGTGTGTGTGTGTGTGTGTGTGTGTGTGTGTGTGTGTGTGTGTGTGTGTGTGTGTGTGTGTGTGTGTGTGTGTGTGTGTGTGTGTGTGTGTGTGTGTGTGTGTGTGTGTGTGTGTGTGTGTGTGTGTGTGTGTGTGTGTGTGTGTGTGTGTGTGTGTGTGTGTGTGTGTGTGTGTGTGTGTGTGTGTGTGTGTGTGTGTGTGTGTGTGTGTGTGTGTGTGTGTGTGTGTGTGTGTGTGTGTGTGTGTGTGTGTGTGTGTGTGTGTGTGTGTGTGTGTGTGTGTGTGTGTGTGTGTGTGTGTGTGTGTGTGTGTGTGTGTGTGTGTGTGTGTGTGTGTGTGTGTGTGTGTGTGTGTGTGTGTGTGTGTGTGGTGTGTGTGTGTGTGTGTGTGTGTGTGTGTGTGTGTGTGTGTGTGTGTGTGTGTGTGTGTGTGTGTGTGTGTGTGTGTGTGTGTGTGTGTGTGTGTGTGTGTGTGTGTGTGTGTGTGTGTGTGTGTGTGTGTGTGTGTGTGTGTGTGTGTGTGTGTGTGTGTGTGTGTGTGTGTGTGTGTGTGTGTGTGTGTGTGTGTGTGTGTGTGTGTGTGTGTGTGTGTGTGTGTGTGTGTTGTGTGTGTGTGTGTGTGTGTGTGTGTGTGTGTGTGTGTGTGTGTGTGTGTGTGTGTGTGTGTGTGTGTGTGTGTGTGTGTGTGTGTGTGTGTGTGTGTGTGTGTGTGTGTGTGTGTGTGTGTGTGTGTGTGTGTGTGTGTGTGTGTGTGTGTGTGTGTGTGTGTGTGTGTGTGTGTGTGTGTGTGTGTGTGTGTGTGTGTGTGTGTGTGTGTGTGTGTGTGTGTGTGTGTGTGTGTGTGTGTGTGTGTGTGTGTGTGTGTGTGTGTGTGTGTGTGTGTGTGTGTGTGTGTGTGTGTGTGTGTGTGTGTGTGTGTGTGTGTGTGTGTGTGTGTGTGTGTGTGTGTGTGTGTGTGTGTGTGTGTGTGTGTGTGTGTGTGTGTGTGTGTGTGTGTGTGTGTGTGTGTGTGTGTGTGTGTGTGTGTGTGTGTGTGTGTGTGTGTGTGTGTGTGTGTGTGTGTGTGTGTGTGTGTGTGTGTGTGTGTGTGTGTGTGTGTGTGTGTGTGTGTGTGTGTGTGTGTGTGTGTGTGTGTGTGTGTGTGTGTGTGTGTGTGTGTGTGTGTGTGTGTGTGTGTGTGTGTGTGTGTGTGTGTGTGTGTGTGTGTGTGTGTGTGTGTGTGTGTGTGTGTGTGTGTGTGTGTGTGTGTGTGTGTGTGTGTGTGTGTGTGTGTGTGTGTGTGTGTGTGTGTGTGTGTGTGTGTGTGTGTGTGTGTGTGTGTGTTGTGTGTGTGTGTGTGTGTGTGTGTGTGTGTGTGTGTGTGTGTGTGTGTGTGTGTGTGTGTGTGTGTGTGTGTGTGTGTGTGTGTGTGTGTGTGTGTGTGTGTGTGTGTGTGTGTGTGTGTGTGTGTGTGTGTGTGTGTGTGTGTGTGTGTGTGTGTGTGCGAACCGGGGACACCATGCGTAAGGCTGGTGCCATGTACGCCGGCCCAAGGAGACGCACTGGAGACCAGATGCGTAGAGCTGGCTTCATGGCACCTGGCTCGATGCCCACTCTAGCCCGGCCGATACGAGGAACTGGTATGTACCGCACCGGGCTATGCACCCGCACTGGGGACAACGTGTGCTACATAGCATAACACGGTGCCTGCCCGGTCTCTCTCGCCCTCCGGTAAGCACAGGAAGTTGGTGCAGGTCTTCTACCTGGCTTCGCCACACTTCCTGTGTGCGCCCCCAATACATTTTTGGGGCTGACTCTCGGGCTTCCAGCCGCGCCGCCGAGCTGTCTCCTCATACCAGCGCCTCTCTGCCTTCGCTGCGTCCAGCTCTTCTTTGGGGCGACGATATTCTCCTGGCAGTTCATATGAGATACTACTCAATCAATCATTAAAAAATATTTAAAAAACATGGAGACATAGTTCAGTTTAAAAATAACAGAGGAACCAGGGTTTATTTGATTAAAGATGCATCACAGAGATCTGAGATGAGCAGTACGTTGTGAAAGACAGAAGACGAACCCATGCCTTGGCAGTAACAGTGCACTTTGCGTACAGACAAAAGTCAAAAGAAAAGTGAAACAAAAATACAACTACTAGACTAATATAATCTTTAGTGAAGCTGCATGAACATTTGAGAATTTCATAGATATGGCCCTTGCTACCCCCCCATGCTATTCCTGCAGTAAGCGGTTTTGACAGTGTAAACAAATAGGATACAGTAACTTACGTTCAGTAACTTTAGTTCCGTATCCCTTATTCCAATCAAAATCCCAAGACACATTTCAGACAATGACAAAAGGAAAGCCCTTCTCATGTCAACAAGACAGGCACATTTTGTCTTTGTTTGATTGTGTGTGACAGTGTGTGAGTGAATGAGTGTTTTTTCTGTTGGCTTTTCATTTTCTCCCTGTCACATTGAACTCTGACGGCTAGAACTGAGCTTGCAGAAAAAGTGTGACAGTTTGGTGTACAGAAAATAATCTATAGAAATACAGCTGTGTTGTTAAAATAGATGAAGTCTTCTTGAGGTTGGTATTGGCAGGTGAGTCCTGAATATTATTAACCATTGCCTGACCAGGTAGCCTTCTCAAACACACATTCATTGAGGTAACAATACTGATTCCAGAGAGTTGTGTGGATTCTATTGACCAGCCATTTCCTTTGGAGAGACAAACAAAATGTTTATTGCACCTCAACATCAGCAATGCCTTCCCATTTGTCACGATGCAGACTGAACGTGTCCATTATCCTCTGTGAGTGTGGTGGCTGTCATTGCTGCTTACATTCACACTGTAATATAGAATAACATTACAGTTAACATTACAGTTATTAGACAGGTCAATGGCAATACTCTTCACTAAAGGCCTTAGCTGACCAGGCAAATCAGAAAAACATTTCATATACTATTGCCCACAACAACCTTTAGTGAGGAACATTGCTCTACCAATGAGAGAAGATATTGCAACCCTAAATGGTCTGTTGTCATACTTTGTAAGTGGAGTCAGTAACACTTCATATTATATGGAGTACAGGTTACATTAATTGCACTTTGCTCCTATACCTGTGTAATAACACTGCAATTAGACTAGTAACAACATTGTATTACCACATTAGTGCTCCTCACTTGAAACAACAATTTCTGTAAGGTCAGGCCAAAAGAGGTCACAGATAAATTGTAAAATCCTTGAAATAAAGATTATTAACCTGTGCACATAACATCAGCCTGATGAAGGGCTGATGAGGACTTTGAGTTGAAACGTTGCACAATAACAATGCGGGAGCATTCATCGGTGTGCAGGGATCCGTCTTTATTTCTTCATTTGTACCCTGCACCTTGCAGTAACTGGAGGTTTGTCCTCTAGTTTGAAATAGATTTTAAGACAGACTTACATTCCTCCTCACTAGAGGCCTCATCTTCTTCCAGTTGTTCCTCCTCTTCCTCCACGGCCTGCTCCTCCTCTTGCTCATCTTCTGCTTCAGAATCCTCTTCTTCCGCCTGCTCTTCTACATTCTCTACTGCCTGCACCTCCTCCACCACCTCCTCTGGTGCTGCCTCGGCCAAGTCCTCCTGCTCCTCCTCCACCCCCTCCTCCTCTGCAGAAGCAGTCTGTTCCTCTGTGACAGCCGAATCCTCCTGTACAACAGACTTCCCATCTAAGTGAGCCGTCTCCTTCTCTCCCACATCCTCAGCAGGAGCAGCCTGCTCCTCTTCCGCAGAAGCAGCCTCTTCCTCCACCTCCTCTGAGGGCTCATCTGCTTGACCCCCTCCTTCCAGCTGAAACAGACATAATTATAGTTAGTACTTAGGGGAAGTACAGGGCCTATGGTTACTTTGTAATCACATTGATGTCATTTATTTGGCCTACATTACAGTATATGAATGGGAATACAACATTTACCTAGAATTCATCAGAGAATCCACAGCAGGCAATTAGCCTCTACACACTAATGGGTTAGCAGCAATCTCATAAAAGTTCCCCATGGGCACATACTAGGCAAAAATAGTTACGAGAATGTGCATGCTCCTCTGTACAAAATACACCTCTGTACAAATACACGTTAGGAACACTAATGCTTAGATGAGAAACTGTGATGAAAAGGGTTTAAAAGGCATTATAAACTGGGTGGTTCAAGCTCTGAATGTTGATTGGCTGACAGCTGTGGTATATCAGACCGTATACCACAGGTATGACAAAACATTTATTTTTACTGCTCTAATTATGTTGGTAACCAGTTTATAATAGCAATAAGGCACCTCGGGGAGTTTGTGGTATATGGCCAGTATCCAGGCACTCCGCGTTGCATCGTGCGTAAGAACAGCCCTTAGTCGTGGTATATTGGCCATATACCACACCTCCTCGGGCCTTACTGCTTAAATAACCTGTGACCAGTCCTAACGTACCACTATATAGGACAATTCATAAACGGAAGTATATTTGAGGGTGACCCAGTCACCCTTCTACCACAATATTCTACACCCTGGCATGTGTGAGACTTCCTGTAGTCGTTACCCGGGCGACCTGTTTCTGCACGACCTCCAGCTGAGCGTGGAGCTCAGAGTGCAGACTGTGAGCCACTGAGTTCTGCTCCTGCAGACTTTGTTGTACTGTCACCAGCTGCCCCTTTCTGGCCTGCTGGGCACTCTGAGACTGCACTGTCTCAATCAGTTCTCTGAAACACAGGTATGCATACACAGTGAAACCAACCAATACAATGGAAGATACAACAACACCAAACATTTCAAACCTCTTTCCAATTCCCAATACACTACATACCTGACACTTGTGATCTCCGCTGTACTGGCCTCCAGTTGAGCCTTGTTGGCATACAGTTGTTCCTTTACCCCCAGGAGGTCTGATGCCTGGCCCTCCATGGTGGCACTCAGTGTGCCCAGCAGCCCTGCCCTCTCGGCCAGGCTCCCTGTCAGGCCCTCCACGCTCTGGGCCAGCTCTGTGCTCAACCCCGCCAGGCCCTCCACCTGCAGCCGGACAGCCTCAAACTCCTCACTCTTCCCCTTCAGCATGGCCTGCAGCTGAGTCAGCTGCTCCGTGGACACAGTTGCCTGCTGTATCTCAGCCAGCTGGGCGTTCATCTCTGTGTGGAGGGAGAGGACCTGGGCGGGCAGGTCTAAGGTCTTTAGCTGCTCAGCCATGGCCAGGGCCATGACTACTTGCTTCTGGGCCAGCGTGTAAGACTCTTCCAGGGTGTTGAGGCGAAGCTCGAAGTCACTGGTACTGTGCTGCTGCAAGGACATAAAACAGAAATAGCTCAGAGTCAGCGCATAGTGCAGCCAATAGCAAGTAAGTGAGCAATCTTTATCAAGTATTTTACCTCTCATGCTATCCATCCTGACAGAAAACGATCTATTGGTTGAGACAGTTACAGTAAGTGGGTGTAAAGAAATGAGAACAAGATATTGACCAGGTTGACCTGTAGAATAATCCTATGATTTAAGTAGGCCAATTTAATTCTGTCAGCAGTTAAGTGAATCCACATCCTGGCCCCATCAGTGACGAAGTCCCACTGTGTGAAGGCTAACCTGTGATCTTATAAGTTAAGGATGGCCTCCCTTCCTGTGCCGGGGGAAAACCACTTTAATGACTATCCCCACAGTATGAGGACAGAACACTGTGGCTGCTTTCTAGCAATACTGACACTATTCATAGGATACTAGCTCAAGCATTTACATTTTACACATTAGTAATTTAGCAGATGCACTTATCCAGAGCAATTTACAGTTAATGCATTCATCTTAAGATAGACGACCACATATCACAGTCATCGTAAATACATTTTTACTCAATAAAGTAGCTATCATAAAAGTCAGAGTTAGTAAGGGGGAAAAGAGTGAAGTACGAGTGTTAGTTCACCAAAAGCTTACTTCTTCTGAATTCCTGCCTCTCAGCAATAGGGGTTCACCTTACTCTGCATGCAGAAAGTCTCTGACTCTGGCCCCTCAAGTGCTGCAGAATTTCCTGAACTGGGGGCAAACAAACCTTCCCTCATGGGTGTAACAGCTACATAGGTTACTCACTTTTTATATTTGCTGTGACCCACAAGGTGAAATTGTGGCATAGTGTGTGTATGGTGAGGTCAATGTGCAAACATGTTAACATGTTAAGGATTTTTAACTTCATCTTTAACTTCAACAAACTTGTGAATGCTGGTTTCCTATCTCTCAACAGTGTGTATGAAGTCCCTGTAATACCTGTATGTGGGGCCATGGTTTAATACTACATAATGACTTCTCATTGACGCAGGGTATTTTGGTATGTATAACACATGTTCCAAAGTAACTTAGAACATGCATTAAGCATGTGCAGATACTAGTGCATATACCTCCTCATCCTAATTGGGAAGTAAATTGAGCCCATAAACGGGTTCAATTAGTCTACAAATTCCCCTCGGCACTTATTGTTTTGGAAACACTCACCCGGGTGGCCACGTCTGAATCGGTATAATCTCTAGAACATGTTTCTATGTATGATAAAAGACCAGCCAGTGCAATGAAGCTGGAAAACTAATAGGAGTGCATGTTACAGGGACTCACCACAAGAAGTAAGGTCAATATGCAGGCTATTTTTATCCCCATATAGACAACCGGCTTGTGCCACTGCACAGTGCACACTGAAATCCGTACCATGACTATGTGAAGCATGGTTTCAAGCAGGGTCAACTGCTGTAAGACTGGAGCCGAATTGGAAGTAGAATGTGTTTATTTCAAAACGCTTATACAGTTCATCTTTTATTGAAATATGTCTATATTCTAGGGACATTCAGTGGCTTATGTTATGTACCCTAACAAACTATTGGTGCAGTCAGTGTTCCCACATTGTAGGTCAAATTTAATCCCCATTACAAATGGCAACAGCTGCATGATGAGCACCTCAACCTAGTCTCAGAGCATTTAGTCTTATTCTGTACATAAAACTGCGACACTCCTTTTAGTATGATGTTACATTTCATATGGTACAGTATGTATTAATTTGTGGATGTCCACCACCATTTTCCTATAATATGTTACGAATTACAATTAGTATCATATGTTATGAATTCGCAAAATGTACATGTTTCAAATTTGCAGAACATATATGTTATGAATTGTAGCTAGGTGGCTAGTTGGCTAACATTAGCTAAGGGTTCAAGGTTAGGGTTAAGTTTAGGAGTTAGGGTAAATGGTTAAGGTTAGGAAAAGGGTTAGATAAAAGGGTTAAGGTTAGAGTTGGGGGAAGGGTTAGCTAACATGCTAGGTCGTTGCAAAGTAGCTAAAAAGTAAGAAGTAGTTGAAAAGTTGCTAATTAGCTACAATGCTAAAGTTATTCGAACTCACAAGCTTTGGGTTGCTAGACGTTCGTGTTATAAGTGTTATAAGTACAACCAACCACCCTCATATATTTTTTGTCATAAGTAACTATCTGTGTTATGTAACCATTACAAACTTAACATATCATACTAAATGGTGTGGCTGATTTACGTACAGAATAAAACGATATGCTCTGAGACCAGGTTGCGCACCTTGACCGGGGTTAGAAATAGAATAATTTGCGACTCACTTCGGTTCAGTGTCTTGGCAGTATTACATCAGTTCAGAACTATCATATCCTATCCTGAAATTTTGCTGAAAACTGCAGCCAGGCTATAGGAAGGCATATACATACCGACTGCTAGAGCTTTCCATAGTACTGAATGCAAAATAAATTAGGACGGTCGGAATAGTATTGCAATGGGTCTAAACACAGAAGGATTTTGATCACAAAAAACGTTGCACAGAATGTTATTTTTACAATTTGCTGACGCATGGAAACTTCAGAGCCTTTGTAATGCGCCTATTATTTTTGCCCATGGTCTTATTACGCATGGTTAACTATTTACCTTTTCATTTGTCTGTCGAATTTCTTCCTGGAAGGACTGAAGCGTCACCATCTTCAACTGCATGCCCATGAAGTTGTCTGCTAAGTAGGTTATACTTTGGTGCTGCTGGAAACAGAACCATGTCCCGGTGGCACCTCCGATCACAATCATAAGGAATGAAATTAACAATAGCACATTCTGGTTTCCACCTCGCGCCTCCGGTTCTGAAGATTCATGAATCAAATGGTTAAAGTCTTCGTGGTTGTGTTTGTTCTTCTTCCCTCGGTGCTTTGCAGTCATTTTAACACAGTAGCGTAGTAGTTCCAACAGTATAATGGCCAGAGGTGGTGAAGGAGCGGTGGTGGAAAGATGGATGTTTGCTCCGGTGCTGCGATGACTTCTCCAGACACGTCTTTCTTGTATTAATTAATTTATATTACAACGCGTAAATTGGTCCTCATTCAATACCAGTAAACAAAGTAGCAAAAGAGAGAGTTCTTAATGAAGGGGTGGTTTGGGCTGCAAATAAGAAAATAAAGAAGCGTGTGGTACCCCGACCCAGAAAGAGAAGAGTGCGCGAGAGGCGTTTAGTGCCGGAGAGTGGCTCGTCTCCCTGTAACGTGTGCTGCTCAGTCTTACCTATTCAGTCCCTCCATGATTCCACGATTATTGTGTTCAAATTAGTCGCAAAATGCGAAATGCAGTGACGAGAGAAAACGTTCGTTGACTTCTGGCTTCATTTAACTATATTATGCTGTACATGTGCGTTGATTGGTTGAAATTGCCAGCCCTCTTTTTGTAATGCGGCGTTGGGTCAATTTTGTGAGAAAATGTTGCTACGAATTGACTGTTTAATGCCGAAATAGTACAGTGATTGGTCAAATTTGCAAGTCCTTGCTTGCATAATATGCGGGGAATTGTTGATTTTGCAACTAAAACATTTTGATAGCAGAATCCTGAAGGGACTGAATAATACAAAGTCCAAACTTGTGGTAATGATGTACCGTGCACTCGGAAAGTATTCAGACATCTTGACTTTTTCCACATTTTGGTTAAGTCACAGCCTTGTTCTAAAATAAATTCATTTTTTCCCTCATCAATCTACACATAATACCCCATACTGACATAGTGAAAACAGGTTTTTAGAAATGTTATTACAAATCAAATGTATTACAAATAAAAAACTGAAATACCTTATTTACATAAGTATTCAGACCCTTTGCTATGAGACTCGAAATTGAGCTCAGGTGCATCCTGTCTCCATTGATCATCTTTGAGATGTTTCTACAACTTGATTGGAGTCCACCTGTGGTAAATTCAATTGATTGGACATTATTTGGAAAGGCACACACTCACGACTCAGGATATGACCCAAATGCAGACACAGAAGGCAGATAGTACAGTTCTCAATATTTTATTATAACACAGGGCAAAGGGCAGGTCGAGGACAGGCAGAGGTTCGTAATCAGGTCAGATTCAGACAGGTACAGTACGGAAGGCAGGCTCGGGGTCAAGGCAGGCAGAAAGGTCAGAACTGGGAAAACTAGGAAACAAACACTTGAGAAACAGGAAAACGGGAAAGAATGCTGGTAAGACCTGACAAGATGAGACGAACTGGCAACAGACAAACAGAGAACACAGGTATAAATGCTCAGAGGATAATGGGGAAGATGGGTGATACCTGGAGGGGGTGGAGACAAGCACAAAGACAGGTGAAACCGATCAGGTGGAAAAAACAATTTAATCAAGTTTAGAATAAGGCTGTAACCTAACAAAATGTGGAAAAAGTTAAGGGGTATATGAATACTTTCCGAATGCACTGTATATAATTTTCTATGCATGCCTTAGTTCGGCACCACCATGTTGTCGTGTCTTTGGCTATGCCAGATTAAGTGATATGACATGCTATTCTATAAAATAATTTCTCCGTAATCAATATTACCTGATTGAGCTAATCATGTAAATGTAACTCACTAGAGAGTCGGGGCACAACAAAATAATATTTATAGAGCTGTTATCTTCCGAATAAACTCTTAAAGACCTAGTAATATTTTACATCAATAGCAGTCAATATTAATCGTCACCTTAATTCAGTCTCATCTGAAAGTTGTAAATTCTTGGTTATCTTCACGAACCCTGGCTAACAAGTTGAATCAGCAATACAAAATTGGGTTTAATTATTTATTTACTAAATACCTAACTAATCACACAGAATTACACAAACACATAATTAATCATAACTTGATTACAAATTACGTCATAAAGGAAAACGTCCCTAGCTGGTGGAACAGATATGACAGCTGGTTACACAAAAGAAAAGGGACTGGGTTTGAGTGAACGAGCGGGAAGACTGAGGGACACAGGGAGAAGCTGTGCTATCGTAAATAGAGTATCTTATGCATTCTAAATTACCACCCATTTGGAAAAGGAAAATGCACTAAATATTTACTGAGCTGCGCTTCAGTAGGTTGGTGGTAGATGGAAGGCTGTGTTGCCCAACCGAGTCCTTTGTCCTTTGAAGAATGTCTCTGCTGGTAAATTGGATACGTTGTAGTAACATCGTTGTGTGGTAGACGGAATACTCTGTCTGTTCCTTCCTAACCTGCGTTTGCAGCTGCTGTTGCTAACTCAACAGCTAGGAGGTATCAATTCTTAAGTGAATAAGTGTTCAAAGTTCATACCATTCGCAACCAAAGCTCATGCTGATGTTGGCTTCGTTCTGTAGTTATTATCTGACCGTCGTCCTCACATCCTCGGAACAGGAGGTTACAGTGTCGTCAAGGCTTTACATAGGAAGGGAGAGGAGGGCGTGTTTGAAAAGTTTTATAGCCCATGTCCCTTCACAGGGGCGGGCCACTGATTGAGCATATCCCTAACCTTATGAAATCCCAAATCTCACATTTTAGAAGCTAAAATCACATTTCATCCCATCACGAATAATTTCATATTCAAACATTTAAATTGAACAACAATTCCATGTGAATCCGATAACTCTGATGTGTAGACTTTCCACTGTAGAGTTTATGTCATCTTATCATTGATGAGAATGTCTCAGATGACAAAGTACCACCGCATATGCTCAATTGGTCGGATTACCAGAATATAGTTAATTTCCCCCCACCTTCTGATGTTCCCAGAATCTCTATGTTAACCAAAGGGGTTTGCAAATGTAACATCAGTAGGGTAGAGAGGAAAAAGGGGGGAAGAGGTATTTATGAACTTCATAAACCTACCCCCAGGCCAACGTCATGACAATGTCATGTAGCTTCTTAGTGACTGAGTACACAATTATCAGTATGTAGCCTAAATTATGAATAGGCTCTATAGAGGTGGGGGGGATGTGTGTTGTAAATCTTAATTTTGTGTCTTTCAAAAAGCCTTAAAAAACATTTCACAATTACAACAACTTTGCCAAACCCTTTATTTGCATTGCATGTTACAAGTGACATAGTTGAGTTCTCAAAAGAATTGACAGCACAGCTCAGTTATTTTCTGTGGTCATATTTAGTATTTCATGGGACCTACAGTAATCTGTCCACTGCATTCATGTCTATTGCCATCCCTTCCACAGGCTTTACACAACACTTTCTGTATGTGTGTGTGTGTGTGTGTGTGTACACTTTCGGTCACTTTCTAGTATGTTTTTATTCGGAATGTCAACATTATTCAGCATGAAATTAGTATGTTTAACATTGCAACAAAATTGGAGAGGGTTTTGGTAATAAAGTGATTTAGGATCAGAATTAATTTAAGTCTAGGAAACCCCAACTCCCAGGATGGGTCAATGCCATCTCGATTCGGGTCCTTTTAGGTCGTGAAATATCCACATCAAACATAATGATCAAAAACGATCACTCTTGTCATTTTTACTTACTAGCCTTAACAAACACAGTGCATGTCTTACAAGCAGTACAGTCATGCATTTTGGAAAATAACTTAATTCAATCATATAACAAAATTGACATTTTCCACCTTGATACATAATAACGCCTCTACATACTGAAGCACTGTAAAATGTTTCTTCATTCTGTGAGCAAGAGAGAGAGAGAAACAATATTACCCTATTTGAATTACATTAAATAATATTCTAACTCACACCGAGGCACTAAACATGTTTCTCAGAGCAGTAAGTGGAGTTCTCACCTCTGACTGTGAGTTTGGTGGAGGACTCGGCCCTCCCCAGGGAACTTTCTATTTGGATGCTGTACTCGCCCCAGTCTTTGGGGGTCACACGGAGTATCAGCAAGGAGCAGACACCACAGATGTTCGTGATCAAGTAGTTGGTGTTAGTGTTGAGGCTGATATTGTTGCGGTACCAAGTGACGCGAGGCTTGGGATTTCCCTTTATGGCACAGCTCATATAGCACTCGTAGCCTTTGGGTGCTGTGTGCTGTCTCAGTGGCACAAGGAAGGCTGGAGCGGTCCGCAAATCACACGTTTTGTAGGCTGGTATGTTTACCACAAATGTGTCTAGAGAAGAAACATGGCAGAAAGGTAAAATGCTCATCTTACATGTCATGTAATGCTTAAGTTAAAATAGCAGCATTTTATAAAGGGTTCATAGATTGTTCATACATTTGTAATAAACCGTTATAATAGCACATTAGTACTTGTCAAATGTTGAGCTTAATGACTGCTATTGATTATACTGTTATTAGTACCTGTCTATCCATAAAAGCTGATTTATATGACTTATTTATATGGCAAAGTATCTCTCTCTGCCTGGCTTCTAATACCTTTCCTCCTCTCGCTTCCCCAAGTGGGAGACTCAGACGGAGCAGACATGCCCATGTCATTCTTGGCGTAGACCCTGAAGTGGTACTCCCTGCCAGGCATAATGTTACAAGCCGTGAACTTGTTGTTGAAGAGCCGGTCGGCCACCGTGCTCCATGAGCCTTTGGTGGAGTCCCGTTTAGACACAGAGTAGTGAAGGTGGTCGTCACGCTTCTCATCAGGGGATGGCTCCCAAATCACAGTCACAGTGCCTGGGACGTTCTCCTCAAGTTCTACTGGTCCTGGAGGCTTGGGATCATCTACAGCCAGAATCAGAGATGATAGTCAGTATGATGTTACACTTCGCGAGGACATTCTATCATTAGGTGGTAATTGTTGTTGATTCACTTATGGCCGATGTTCATTGTGACTGCTGATATTTAAAATACTTTCTTTGTGAGTGCGGGCCTTGGCTGTCTTTTTCATCTTGTGCAAGTTCCAATCCCTTCTCAGTCTGAAACACACTAGGAAAGCTTTACTGTATGTTACTGTACCTGTAACCCTGACCTCCACGCTGAAGCTCTCCTGGCCCACTAGATTTTTGACCACTATGGTGTAGATCCCTGAATCAGAGCGCTCAGAGGAAGTGATCAGAAGTTGAGATGACGATTCAGAGTTGGAGATATTGACCCGCTTCAGCAAAGGAACATCGTCCTTCAGCCACATGACTTCTGGCCATGGGGATGCCTGTTAATAACAAGATGATTAAAACATAATCAGGATTTAAAACATCAAGATAGCATGCATTGCACATGCTCTTAAAGCATATGCCAATTACCAGTTTCACCTCTTACCCTCTTACCTCAAAGTTTAAGAGGATCCTGACAGAATTTCCAGCTCTCACCACCATGAAACTCTTCATCTTATTATCGGTGAAGCATGGTCTCACTGAAAAAACAGTGACAAAAATAAATGAGGACATTTGAAACTCATCTTATGTAACTCTTACTTACGTAGGCTTCTTGGGTGATTATCCCCAATGTAGGCTAAAACAGACAAACAATACAACATATTCCCAATGAACGCATCATCGTCACCCACCAGGTGGAGGCATGGCCAGGATGTAGTTGTCCAGATCCTGGGGCACTCCTTCTCCTCCGTCATTGATAGCGATCACCCTGATCCAGTACATGGCCATGGCCTTCAGGCTTTTCACAGTGAAGGTGGTCAAGATGATGGGGGTGATGTTACAGCGGGTCCAGTCAATGCACTCAGCCTGCCTGACCTCTATAAAATACCCTTTGGCCTCATCCTGGACCCCCACTTCCTCTGTGGGTTTGTTCCAGGACAGGGAGAGGGCGGTGTAGGATGTGTCTGCCACCTTAAGATCTTCCACTTTCCCTGGGGGATCTAAAACAAACACAAAGTCGTAAATCTAATGGCCATACATCATTGACTTCAAACAAATTAACAGTATAAACAAGCATCTAAATAAACAATTATTTCAGAAAATATGGTGTTTTATTATAGTTGTACATGTTGCTCGCACTTTGAAAGGATGTATGACTTACTCTTTGGGTCTTTTGCGAAAATAAACTCTGAAGGGGAACTGGGCTCGCTGAGTCCAGAGACATTGATAGCATAAACTCTGAACTCGTATTCGTTCCCTGCTACAACATCTGTCACTGCGCGTTTCTTTTCTAGTAGTGAGGAGAAACAGAATCAGTCATAGAAAGTCCAATACAATTGAATTCATTAAACCAAAGAAGCTGTGGTATACTAACGCCCCTAATTCACTAAAAGAAGAGACCTTGGATAGGCTCATCTGTAGGGTTGACAGGACTCCAAAGATTACTCCCCTTCTTGCGTTTTTCCAAGTTGTAGCCCAGGATGCGAGACCCGCCAGTGTCGGTCGGGGTAGACCATGTCAGGTTGATGCAGTTGTTAAAAGCACTAGCCACTTTTGGTGGGGCAGGGCTGCTAGGAAAGGCTGAGATATTTCAGAGAAATTACATAACATTTCGTGTATGGGTAACACTTTTCAAAATGTTCTGTTATAATACCCAAATAAGGTTATCGTAAGCACAACTTTTGAAGTAGATTCTAATGACAACATATAACCACTTACGTGACATTGTTGACATCCACTATAAACCTACTAAACCTACAACTAGCTCACCCAAGGTGCCAGCCGTGAGGTCATCAGTCTCCATCATCTCACTAACGCCCTCCTCGGTGACCACCCTGATACGATAGCAATACTTCCTGCCGTGTTCCACGTCGTTATCCTTGTATTCGGGCACGCCAGGGATGTCCCCCAGCTTCTTCCAAGTGTTGCGGCCAACTTGCTGGCGCTCCAGGTTGTAGTTTATTACTGGGCAGCCACCGTCGTCCTTTGGAGCTCTCCATTTGATATGAATACAAGAGGCTGTGCTTTCGAGGACCTCCACAGGGCCCTGGGGCGCAGTGGGTTTGTCTACCAGATCAGACAGAAAGAGAGAGAGGTCACATTACCCTAGCCAAAACAGTCTGCAGTCATGTCTCTGCATTGGAATTTAAGAGAGAGAACTGACTGTCCACAGCACAGATACACCTGAATATCTCTGAACAATGATTGAACTGAGACCGTTCAATCATCGTTCTTGAATTGAACTAATTCAAACATTGGTTCCATTTCTCAACTCACCGAGGACAATGAGTCTTGAGATAGCCTCCATGGTACCATGTTCGTTCTTGAGCTTGATCTTGATCTCTCCAGTGTCTTTGCGCTGGCACTTGCTGAGGAGCAGGCGGCTTTGGGTGAAGGACTTCTCTATCTTGGTGGTGTTATCGTCCAGGAGCTCCTCTCCATTTCTGTACCACTGGATCTTCATGGGCTCGCGGCCCACAAAGGGCAGTTTGAAAGTGGTGCTATTCCCCACTTTGACTATGACCGGCTGAGAGAACGCAGACAGATCATCAGGGTCAAACCTGGGAGGGTCTGAATAGGACACAGATCATGCAATGTAACTGACATTTGACTCAACTGCAATTTTTTTTTTTTATCTGAATACTAAAATATCTAAATACTAACTTTTTTTAAGTGCATAATGATTTTATAATTTGAGTATTGTGAAATGGCTACTCAAATTATGTTGAGACAGTGTAGACATTGTATTGTACATATAACCAAAATGAAGGCCTTTCGTTTTCTAACCTTCCACATTCAGCATTGCCTCAGTTTTACGCCCGTCTGCCTCAAAGCGGTATTTTCCAGAGTCTTCCTCCTGACAACGGTTGATGACCAGCTTGTGGTTTGCACCATCTCTGGACATTATGTGTCCATCATCTGCTGTCAACTGTCAGGGATATATATATTATAATTTATCTTAAGATATTATCAAATAAAAATATATTGGGGGGTGAGAATGACAAAGATAATTCAGTCTAACCTTCTTGCTATCTCTGTACCAGGTCCCTTCACAATTATCATTGCTCAGCTTACACATCAGTTCTGCAGGCTGGCCAATGAGGGCATGGACATTTGACAACCCGCTTACGAACTGAACTCCTGGATCTGGCATACACAACAGCAAACAATTAGGGACTTAAGACTGGTTTTATTACATTTGGATCAGACATACTTACCAGATGTGATGTTAACATCTAATGCCATTTTGTAGTGCTCTGAATAAATTATTATTTGGGCTGTCTTGAGTAGGATAATGGTTAGACCAGAAAATGTACAGTTGAAGTCGGAAGTTTACATACACTTAGGTTGGAGTCATTAAAACTTGTTTTTCAACCACTCCACACATTTCTTGTTAACAAACTATAGTTTTGGCAAGTCGGTTAGGATATTTACTATGTGTATGACACAAGTAATTTTTCCAACAATTGTTTACAGACAGATTAATTCACTGTATCACAATTCCAGCGGGTCAGAAGTTTACATACAGTTGACTGTGCCTTTTAACAGCTCGGAAAATTACAGAAAATTATGTCATGGCTTTAGAAGCTTCTGATAGGCTAATTGACATAATTTCAGTCAACTGGAGGTGTACCTGTGGGCAGAACTGAAAAGCGTGTGAAAGGAAGGCCTTTAAATTGTTTAACATGGGTCAAGCATTTCGGGTAGCCTCCACAAGCTTCCCACATTAAGTTGGGTGAATTTTGGCCCATTCATCCTGACAGAGCTGGTGTAACTGAGTCAGGTTTGTAGGCCTCCTTGCTCGCATACGCTTTTGCAGTTATGCCCACAAATTTTCTATATAATTGAGGTCAGGGAATTGTTTTGGCCACTCCAATACCTTGACTTTGTTGTTCTTAAGCCATTTTGCCACAACTTTGGAAGTATGCTTGGGTTCATTGTCCATTTGGAAGACACATTTGCAACCAAGCTTTAACTTCCTGACTGATGTCTTGAGATGTTGCTTCAATATAGCCACATAATTTTCCTTCCTCGTGAGCCATCTATTTTGTGAAGTGCACCAGTCCCTCCTGCAGCAACGCACCCCCAAAACATGATGTTGCCACCCCCGTGCTTTCCTCAAAACATAATGATGGTCTTCATGGCCATTATTGTTTCATCAGACAGAGGACATTTCTCCAAAAAGTACGATCTTTGTCCCCATGTGCAGGTTAAAACCGTAGTCTGGCTTTTTTATGGCGGTTTTGGAGCAGTGGCTTCTTCCTTGCGGAGCAGCTTTTCAGGTTATGTCGATATAGGACTCGTTTTACTGTGGATATAGTAGATACCTGTGTACCTGTTTCCTCCAGCATCTTCACAAGGTCCTTTGTTCTGGGATTAATTTGCACATTTTGAAACCAATGTACATTCATCTCTAGGAGACAGAATGCGTCTCCTTCCTGAGCAGTACTATTGTTTGTACTGATGAATGTGGTACCTTCAGGAGTTTGGAAATTGCTTCCAATGATGAATCAGGTCTACAATTTTTTTCTGAGGTATTGGCTGATTTCTTTGGATTTTCCCATGATGTCAAGCAAAGAGGCACTGAGTTTTAAGGTAGGCCTTGAAATACATCCACAGGTACACCTCCAATTGACTCAAATTATGTTAATTGGCCTTTCAGATGCTTGTAAAGCCATTACATAATTTTCTGGAATTTTCCGAGCTGTTTAAAGGCACAGTCAACTTAGTGTATGTTTACTTCTGACCCACTGGAATTATGACACAGTGAATTATAAGTGAAATAATCTGTCTGTAAACAATTGTTGGAAACTTGTGTCATGCACAAAGTAGATGTCCTAACCAACTTGTTTGTTAACAAGATTTTTGTGGTTGAAAAACGAGTTTGAATGACTCCAGCCTAAGTGTATGTAAACTTCCGACTTCATCTGTAAAGCATTACAATAATGCACACAAACACACAACACAACAAGCATTTCTATGGCATCAGATCTTATTTTTTTAAGATAACAGTAATTAGAAGTACATTTCTTTAGCTCCATCTACAGAATAGTTAGAATAGTTCTATGGAACATAGAAGAGTTTCATAGAACATCCACCCAGAAGAACACATTGCATAGAAAATTATATTGATGTTATTATAGGACTACATAAATCATACTTTTGGTTACTTTGAGATTTTCACATTCAGTATGGTAAGAGATGAGATTCAACATTCCCCTTTAAGGTACATGAATATTCTCAGTATCATCTCTTATCAGTGTAACAGATGACCCTGTTACAACAGTGTCATATTTCTCCAATTATTTCCCAAACTTTAGTGATACTCATGTGAATGCCATCTCATCCATGCAGTCAGTACATGACGTCACGTGTGGTCTCTTACCAATCACTGTGTCCTTCAGCAGTGGGCCTTGCCTTGTGCGCTCTGAACGCTTGCCAGACACATCAGTGTACTGCTCAGTTTCTTCTGTACCACTTTGAGCATTGGGATCTGTGATTTGGCCGTAAAATAATAACCTTGCAAGCAATTTCCAAAAGTACTTAGCATTTTGTTAAATTATGAAATGAAACCATCAGCTGTAAGGTTAGGGTTGGAAGAAAGCATTACATTTATTGTGAATAGAACACAAAAAGCATGACAGAGATACAGGAACGCACAACACAAAAAGCCACTCTATGAGATCAGGGATTTTATATACTGTATAAATACACAGTACCAGTAAAAGGTCTGGACACACCTACTCATTCAAGGGTTTTTCTTTATTTTTTACCAAATAGGGCTATCTCCTGTATACCACCCATACCTTTTCACAACACAACTGATGGCTCAAACGCATTAAGAAGGAAATAAATTCCACAAATGAACTTTTAACAATGCACACCTGTTAATTGGAATGAATTCCAGATGACTGAGAGAATGCCAAGAGTGTGCAAAGCTGTCATCAAAATAAAGGTTGGCTACTTTGAAGAATCTCAACACTTTATTGGTTACTGAATGATTCCATGTGTGTTATGTCATAGTTGTGATGTCTTCACTATTATTCTACAATGTAGAAAATAGTAAAAATATAGAAAAACCCTTGAATGAGTAGGTGTGTCCAAACTTTTGATTGGTACTGTACATATACCCTTGATAAAGATGAGCAAAAATGACTATTTAAAATAAATAATACAAATACTGATCAATATTGTATGCTGCAAAAAATGGGGACATTATATTATTTTATACTAATACAATTGCTCAGAGAAACAGATTTGGTCACACTTTATTTAGGTTATACTGTCAACAAACTACCTGTTGATAAGCAACTTCTTGCTAAGGTTAGAGTTAGGTTAGGTTTAGAATAAGGGTTAAGCTTAGAATTAGGGTTAGGGAGGTTACGGGTTCAAGTTTTGGCTAGGGTTAGGGTAAGTTGAAATGTTATTGATAGTCTGTAGATAATCTGTAGAGCAGGGATCATCAACTAGATTCAGCCATTGGGCAATTGTGGACTTGAGCGGATGGTAAGACAGCAGGAACATAATTACAAATAATTTGAAGACTGCAAATTGACCGCAAGAAGCCCAAACAGATATAATATTTGACTAAAACATAATATTTTCAAACCTTGCTTACATTTGTATACGATCACATATACAGTGCCTTCGGAAAGTATTCAGACCCCATGACATGTTTTACATTTTCTTAGGTTACAGCCTTATTCTAAAATTGATTAAATTGATTTTTGTCCTCATAAATCTACACACAACACTCCATAATGACAAAGCAAAAACTGTTTTTTTTTTATGTTTGTTAATATATATATAAAAAAACTCCTGAAATATCACATTTACATAAGTATTCAGACCCTTTACTCAGTACTTCGTTGTAGCACCTTTGGCTGTAATTACAACCTCGAGTCTTCTAGGGTATAACGCTACAAACTTGGAGTTTCTCCAATTCTTCTCTGAAGATCCTCTCAAGCTCTGTCAGGTTGGATGGGGTTGGATGGGGAGTGTTGCTGCAGAGCTATTTTCAGGTCTCTCCAGAGATGTTCGATCGGGTTCAAGTCCAGGCTCTGGCCGGGCCACTCAAGGACATTCAGAAACTTGTCCCAAAGCTACTCCTGCTTTGTCTTGGCTGTGTGCTTAGGATTGTTGTACTGTTGGAAGGTAGACCTTCTCCCTAGTCTGAGATCCTGAGTGCTCTGGAGCAGGTTTTCATCAAGGATTTCTCTGTACTTTGGCCCGTTCATCTTTCACTCGATCCTGACTAGTCTCCCAGTCCCTGCCGCTGAAAAACATCCCACAGCATGATACTGCCACAGCAATGCTTCACCGTAGGGATGGTGCCAGGTTTTCTCCAGAAGTGACAAATCTTGATTCTCATGGCCTCAGAGTCTTTAGGTGCATTTTGGCAAACTCCAAGCCGGCTGTCATGTGCCTTTTACTGAGGAGTGGCTTCTGTCTGGCCACTCTACTATAAAGGCCTGATTGGTAGAGTACTGCAGAGATTGTTGTCCTTCTGGAACGTTCTCCCATCTCCACAAAGGAACTCTGAAGCTCAGTCAGACCATCGGGGTGTTGGTCACCTCCCTGACCAAAGCCCCGATTGATCCGTTTGGCCGGGTGGCCAGCTCTAGGAAGAGTCTTGGTGGTTCCAAACGTCTTCCACTTAAGATTGATGGAGGCCACTGTGTTCTTGGGGACCTTCAATGGTACAGAAATTTTTTTGGTACCCTTTCCCAGATCTGTACCTCGACACAATCCTGTTTCTGAGCTCTACAGACAATTCCTTTGACCTCATGGCTTGATTTTTGCTCTGACATGCTATGCACTGTCAACTTTGTGACCTTAAATAGACAAGTATGCCTTTCCAAATAATGTCCAATCAATTCAATTTACCACAGGTGGACTCCAATCATGTTGTGGAAACATCTCAAAGATGATCAATGGAACCATAATGCACCTGAGCTCAATTTCTAGTCTTACAGCAAAGCGTTTCAATACTTATATAAATTGTATTTATTTTTTAAATTTATTTAACTAGGGAAGTCATTCAAGAACAAATTCTTATTTTAAATGACGTCCTAGGAACAGTGAGGTAACTGCCTTATTCAGGGGCAGAACGACAGGGGATTCAATCTTGCAATCTTTTGGTTACTAGACCAACACTCTAACCACTAAGCTACCTGCCACCCCAAGTTTTATAGTTTTAATCCATTTGCAAAAATAAATAAAAACTGTTTTTGCTTTGTCATTATGGGGTAACATGTGTAGATTAATGAAGGGAATTTTTGAGTAAAATAATAATAAGTGATATATTTTCGATGAAGGCTGTAATGTAACAAAATGCAGAAAAAGTCAAGGGGTCTGAATACTTTTCGAAGGCACTGTGTCTCTCTATTATGCATGGGAATACTTTCAAACAGATTTTCCGAATTTTAATCACTTTATAAAGATGATTTGCTGGTGTTTTTAGTCTTATGTCCAACCATAAAAAATACAAATATATATTTTTTAAGCACTTGGGGGGCAAAATAAAATCACCCACTGGCCAAATTCGGCTCGCGGGCCTCAAGTTGAGAAACCCTGCTGTAGAGCATCTACACACAAACTATCCAAATAAAGTGTTACCCAATACTCTAGCACCCTCCCCTTGCGAGGACAATGACACTGAACTTTTTTCTAAATTGTTTTATGAGATTGGAGAACATGTTGGGCGGGATCTTAGACCATACTTCCATACAGAATCTTTCCAGATCCTTGATATCCTTTGTGTCCTCTAATGGACTGCTCTCTTCAATTCAAACCACAGGTTTTCAATGGGGTTCGAGTCTGGAGACTGATATGTCCAAATGCAAAACATTTCTTCGTGGATTTTGATTAGTACTTGGGGTTATTGTCTTGCTGGAAGATCTACTTGCAGCAAAATGTCAGCCTCCTGGCAAAGGCAACAAGGTTTTTGGCTAAAATGTCCTGGTACTTGGCAAAGTTCATGATGCCGTTGCCCCAGGACCAGTGGATGAAAAATAGCCCCATGACATCAAAGATTGACCACCATATTAAGTATGAGGTACGTTTCTGCATATGCTTTTGTTTTCCAATGCCAAACCCACCACTGGTGTGCATGGCCAAAGAGCTCTAGTTTCATGTCATCTGACCATAGCACCGCCTGGAGTTTGATAAATGGCATTGGCATTTGGATTGGATCCAGTGCTATGGTCAGATGACATGAAAATCGAGCTCTTTGGCCACGTACACCAGCAGTGGATTTTGTCGTAGATAAAGACTCAGTATCATTACCCTTGCAAGGGGAGGGTGCTGGAGTATTGAAAACAGGAGATCCTATTATTACTTGTTCAACAAAATCATTCTCTGAGCAATTGTTTTAGTACAAAAATGTAAAATGTCCTTTTTTTGCATGCAATATAGCTCAGTATTTGTATTCTTTATTTTATACAGTCTTTTTTGCTCATCTTTATCAAGGGTGCCAATAATGATGGACCTGACTGTACATATACTGTATAAATAAGCCCCATCATGTACAATTTAGTTAGAAGAGTTCTATGGAACATAGAAGAGTTTTATAGAACATCCACCCAGAAGAACACATTGCATGGAAAATTCTATTGATGTTATTATAGGACTACATAAATCCATTCTCAAAAATGAACATACTTTTGGTTACTTTGAGATGCGCAAATACAGTATGGTAAGAGATGAGATTCAACATTCCCCTTTAAGGTACATGTATCTTCTCAGTGTTAACAGATGATCCTGTTACAACAGTACCATATTTCTCCAATTATTTCCCAAACTTGAGTGATACTCATGTGAATGCCATCTCCTCCATGCAGTCAGTACATGACGTCACGTGTGGTCTCTTACCAATCACTGTGTCCTTCAGCAGTGGGCCTTGCCTTGTGCTCTCTGAACGCTTGCCAGATGCATCAGTGTACTCCTCCGTTTCTCCTGTACCACTTTGCCCATTGGGATCTGTGATTTGGCCATAAAATAATACAAATATTGCAAGCAATTTCCAAAATGTTATTTTGTTAAATCTGAAATGAACCCATCAGCTGTAGGCTTGGAGTTCTTAAAATGGTCTTGACATGGATATACTGTTTCCATGGTTTGTTTTACAACAATTTGTTAAATATTTGGAAATCAAGGAAGCTTTCAATGTCTTTTGAATAGAACACAAAAAGCATGGCAGCGATAACCAAACACACAACACAACAAGCCTCTCAATGTGATCAGGGATTATATACACTGAGTGTACAACACATTAGGATCACCTTCCTAAATATTGAGTTGCACTCCCCTCCCTCTTTTGCTTTGCCCATTCACCCTCTGAATGGCACATACACAATCCATGTCTCAATTGTCTCAAAGCTTAAAATTCCTTCTTTAACCTGTCTCGGCCCCTTCATCTACACTGCTTTAAGAGGATTTAACAAGTGACATCAATAAGGGATCTTAGCTTTCCATCTGGATTCGCCTCATCAGTTTATGTTATGGAAAGAGCAGGTGTTCCTAATGTTTTGTACACTCAGTGTATATACACTACATGACCAAAAGTATGCGGACACCTGCTCGTCAAACATCTCATTCCAAAATCATGGAGTTGGCCCCCCCTTTGTTGTTATAACATCCTCCACTCTTCTAGGAAGGCTTTCCACTAGATGTTGAAACATTTATGTGGGGACTTGCTTCCATTCAGTCAACAAGAGCATTGGTGAGGTCGGGCACTGATGTTGGGCAATTAGGCATGGCTCGCAGCCAGCGTTCCAATTCATCCCAAAGGTGTTTGATGGGGTTGAGGTCAGGGCTCTGTGCAGGCCAGTCAAGTTCTTCCACACCGATCTCGACAAACTATTTCTGTATGGACCTCGCTTTGTGCACGGGGCATTGTAATGTTGAAACAGGAAAGGGCCTTCCCCAAACTGTTGCCACAAATTTGGAAGCACAGAATCGTCTAGAATGTCATTGTATGCTGTAGTGTTAAGATTTCCCTTCACTGGAAATGAGGGGCCTAGCTTGAACCATGAAAAACAGCCCCAGACCATTATTCCTCCACCACCTTTACAGTTGGTACTATGCATTGGGGCAAGTAGCGTTCTCCTGGCATCTGCCAAACTTAGATTCTTCCGATGGACTGCCAGATGGTGAAGCGTGATTCATCACTCCAGGGAACGTGTTTCCAGGCTTGTGTGTGGCTGCTCGGCCATGGAAACCCATTTTATGAAGCCCTCAATGAACAGTTTTTGTGCTGAAGTTGCTTCCAGAGGCAGTTTGGAACTCAGTAGTGAGTGTTGCAATCAAGGACAGACCATTTTTACTCGCTACACGCTTCAGCAATCGGCAGTCCCATTCCGTGAGCTTGTGTGGCCTACCACTTCGCGGGTGAGCTGTTTCCACTTCACAATAATTGCACTTACAGTTGACCAGGGAAGCTCTAGCAGGGCAAGAATTTGACAAACTGACTTGTTGGAAAGGTGACATCCATGACAGTGCCTGGTTGAAAGTCACTGAGCTGTTCAGTAAGGCCATTCTATTGCCAATGTTTGTCTATGGAGATTGCATGGCTGTGTGCTCGATTTTATACACCTGTAAGCAACGGGTGTGGCTGAAATAGCCAAATCTACTAATTTGAAGGGGTGTCCACATACTTTTGTGTATATATATACAGTACCAGTCAAAAGTTTGGACACACCAACTCATTCCAGGGTTTTTCTTTATTTTGACTATTTTCTACATTGTAGAATAATAGGGAAGAAATCAAAACTATGAAATAACACATATGGAATCATGTAGTAACCAAAATAAAATATATTATTATAAATATTACAAATCAAAATATATTTTAAGTAGCCACCCTTTGCCTTGATGACAGCTTTGCACATTCTTGGCATTCTCTCAACCAGCTTCATGAGGTAGTCACCTGGAATTCATTTCAATTAACAGGTGTGCCTTGTTAAAAGTTAATTGGTGGAATTTCTTTCCTTCTTAATGTGTTTGAGCCAATCAGTTGTATTGTGACAAGGTAGGGGTAGTATACAGAAGATAGCGCTATCTGGTAAAAGACCAAGTCCATATTATGGCAAGAAAAGCTCAACTAAGCAAAGAGAGATGACAGTCCATCATTACTGTAAGACATGAAGGTCAGTCAATGCGAAAATGTTCAAGAACTTCGAAAGTTTCTTCAAGTGCAGTCGCAAAAACCATCATGCGCTATGATGAAACTGGCTCTCATCAGGACCACCACAGGAAAAGAAGACCTAGAGTTACCTCTGCTGCAGAGGATAAGCTCATTAGTGTTAACTGCATCTCAGATTCCAGCCCAAATAAATGCGTTACAGAGTTCAAGTAACAGACACATCTCAACATCAACTGTTCAAAGGAGACGTGAATCAGGCCGAATTGCTGCAAAGCAAACCACTACTACAGAACACCAATAAGAAGAAGAGACTTGCTTGGGCCAAGAAACACGATCAATGGACATTAGACCGGTGGAAATCTGTCCTTTGGTCTGATGAGTCCAAATTTGAGATTTTGGGTTCCAGCCGCCGTGTCTTTGTGAGAAGCAGAGTAGGTGAACGGATGATCTCCGCATGTGTAATTCCCACCGTGAAGCATGGAGGTGTGATGGTGCTTTGCTGGTGCTTTGCTGGTGACACTGTCTGTGATTTATTTAGAATTCAAGGCACACTTAACCAGCATGGCTACCACAGCATTCTGCAGAGATATGCCATCCCATCTTGTTTGCGCTTAGTGGGACTCTCACTTGTTTTTCAACAGGACAATGACCCAACACACCTCCAGGCTGTGTAAGGGCTATTTGACCAAGAAGGAGAGTGATGGTGCTGCATCAGATGACCTGGCCTGCACAATCACCTGACCTCAACCCAATTGAGATGGGTTGGGATGACTTGAACCGCAGAGTGAAAGAAAAGCAGCCAACAAGTGCTCAGCATATGTGGGAACTCAAGACTGTTGGAAAAGCATTCCAGGTGAAGCTGGTTGAGAGAATGCCAAGCGTATGCAAAGCTGTCATCAAGGCAAAGGGTGGCTACTTTGGTTACTACATGATTCCATGTGTTATTTCATAGTTTTGATGTCTTCACTATTGTTCTACAATGTAGAAAATAGTAAAAATAAAGAAACACTCTTAAATGAGTAGGTGTGTCCAAACTTTTGACTGTTACTGTACATAGATATATAGCTAAATACATATATATTTAAGCCCCATCTAGTAACATTTTGTCAGAAGAGTTCTACGGAACATAGAAGTTTCATAGAACATATCCCCAGAAGAACACATCACAAGGAAGATACTGTGGATGTTATCATAGGACTATGGAAATCTATTCCAGAAAAGTATCATATTATTGGCTATTCTTAAATCTTGTTAAAGCCATCGCCATCTCCTCCATTCAGTCAGTGCATGACGTCACGTGTATGACATCACGCATGGTCTCTTACCAATCACTGTGTCTTTCAGCAGTGGGCCTTGCCTTGTGCGCACTGAATGCATGCCAGCCGCATCAATGTACTCTTCAGTTTCTCCTGTCCCACTTTTCACATTGGGATCTGTTGTTTGGCCGTAAAATAATAAAAACCTTGATGGCACTTTCCACAATTACTTTTCATTTGATTGAATATGAAAATAAACCATCCGCTTTATGATTGTAATGGAAACAGTGACTTGACATAGCAACAATGAACAATACATGACAAAATAACCATATATATACACAGATTAATAGAACAAAAACACACTCAGACATATTATTGTGAACAAAACATACATTGGGACATACAAACAAACCAGTAACACTTTACATTAAGGCATACTTAAAAGGGATTTCTGTAGGGGTTTATAAGTCGTTTATAAAGAGTAAATTATATCTTTAATGTTTCTGTTTTTTAAAACCACATATAAACCCCTTTTAAATCCTTTTAGGTAAGTATTCGTTAATGTGAAGTCTTACCAACAAACACTGTTCTACACATATGAACAAACTTGAACATGTCACAAAGATATAAAGCAGAAAGTTGTGGACAGACAAACATGTTTGACCAATTGTTTTCAAGAGAGGTCATTCTAAGTAATACTTTGTCTTCTAATCTGAACTTGGATAAGATCAGATGTTGTGTTGGTGTCTATTGACGTCTTTTCACGATGAACAGATCCTCAACCATGCTGTTGGCATGGAGATTCTGGTATCAGAGTTATTGGAATGGTCTTCCCATGCAGATATTGTTTCCATTGTTTGTTTCACAAATATTTGTTGAATATTTGAAAATCAAGGACGCTTTCAAAGTCTTATGAGTAGAACACAAAAAGCATGACAGAAATACACAAACACACAACACAACAAGCCTCTACAGGATTCAGGGATTAGATATATTTTCGTATTATTGTAGATATGTAAAGTTTAGTTTTATGGAACATAGAAAAGTTTAATAGATATTCCATTGAAGATACTACTGATGTTAGAGGACTGCATACTGTACATTCATTCTCAAAAATAAACAGACATGGGTTATTTTGAGATACTGTATGTATGATTAGATTCAACATTCCCCTTGAATGAACATTTCAGTATCATCTCATCGGTATCATACTTCTCCAAGTTATTTCCCAAACTTGTAGGAACGTCATGTCCTTCGTGCAGTCAGTACACAACGTCACATGTGATCTCTTACCAATCACACTGTCTTTCAGCAGAAGGCCTTGTCTTGTGCGCACTGAACACTTAGCAGACTCATCAGTGTACTCAGTTTCTCCTGTCCCCATTTTCGCATTGGGATCTGTGGTTTGGCCTTAAAGTTAGAATAATCCTGTCGACACTTTTCATAATTACTTTTTGTTTGGTTAAATATAAAACGAAACAATCCATTCATTCCTTGATTGTAATGGTAACGACGACAAGATAGATCTACAAATAAAAATATATGACAAAACAGCCATATATGCAGGTTAATTGAACAAATACACAGACAGACATATTATTGTGAACAAAATAAACACTGGGACATACAAATAAACCAGTAACTCTTTACATTTAGGCATACTTAAAAGGATTTATATAGGGCTTGACAAGTAGTTTATAAACCGTTAATTAGTAGTTCACATAGAAAGTTTAGAATTCTGTTATACAGTTATAACACATTGGTTAATTTGGTACTGGCCAAATAATGAGCTAATATATGACTGCAATGTTATTGATTATTATTGTGAGTAAAGCCAGTGCTGTCATATAAGCTCAGTATTTGGCTAGCAGATAAATGAGAAGCACAATTTCTACCAATGTATCATTACTGTTTATTACAGATTTATAAACTATCTACAACAGCTTATAAACTACCTATAAACCTTTTAAAATACCTTAAGATAAGTATTCCTTAACCTGTTCAACTTTGACACCCTCTGGTGGCATTTTCTAAACTACACAATATTGTATACTACACGCTTAGTACTGTTAGAAAGGTAAGAACTGTGGGATTCCAATTGTCAAATGTTGGAGAATAATACATTTGAAAGTCTAGGTGTTTTCATAAAATATGTCACCAATTACTGTTCCAAAAGGATAAATAGGAACACAGCCATTTCAAAAGTGCAGGGCTTGTGCAATGTCATTTTTCGTCTTATAGGAATAATTAGTTGTCTTACTGGAATGATATACATATGAGGAGAAAGCTAAAGCCTCTACCTATCCATTGATGTAAATATATCCCCTGTCTGATTCCCAGTTCGTCCACTAGATGACAGTAGGTGATCACAAGATGTCTCTTGGCCTCTTGAAACCAGTTGCGTCTGGTTTGGGTAATGTGTCACTGTGCCAAAATGGCCGAACGGATTTTCAAGCCTGACATATTAAAACGACCCTAGCAATCACGGCTTTCAGGAATAAGACATAAACAGGTGAGGAAACTTCAAATGTATTTTCCCATTCACTTTTCCTATTGTAAACGAGTGAGAGAGATCAACAGCGCATGCGGAGGATGCATTTTAGATAATGTGGATGGAGAAGGAAATGCATTTCTTTACAACAGTGGTCACCAACCTTTTCTGAGTCAAGATCACTTTCTGAGTCAAAATGCATGCCAAGAACTACAGCTTTGATTGTTTATTAACATGACTTTCAAAAATGTAAGCCTATGCAACATTAACCAATTAAAAACAGTACTGTAGCAATGAGGTTTGTGCAGTAAGCTTTAGGCCCAATACATTTTCACCGCATACTGGCTTTGCTTGAATTTACCTGCATTTCCCTACAATTAATTGTTTTTCGGGAATAAAAAAAAAATATATACAGTATTTCAAAATTTGAGATAGGCTATATGATCACACCATTAATAGAGCCATTGCTGTATTACTTGTGAGGCACAGCTGAGTGAGCATACATTTAAATAATTTGCTTTTTATTTTACTGGGCTGATGGTGCCTGCATCTGATGGTCAGTCTCAGCAGAGGGAGAGAGCAGCAGACTAATAAAACAAGGATCCCACGGAACCCAAACCTGCTGCGTGCGTGCGCCATCGTGTGTAACCGATGTGAAATGGCTAGCTAGTTAGCGGTGATGCGCACTAATAGCATTTTAATCGGTGACGTCACTTGCTTTGAGACCTTGAAGTAGTGGTTCTCTTTGCTCTGCAAGGGCTGCGGCTTTTGTGGAGCGATGGGTAACGATGCTTGGTGGGTGACTTGTTGATCTGTGCAGAGAGTCCCTGGTTCGAGCCCGGCGAAGGGACGGACTAAAGTTAAACTGTTACACATGCATAAATGCATTTTGTCCCCCCACACCAAATGCGATAACGACACGCAGGTTAAAATATCAAAACGAACTCTGAACCAATTACATTAATTTGGGGACAGGTCGAAAAGCATTAAACATTTATGGCAATTTAGCTAGCTAGCTTGCACTTGCTAGCTAATTTGTCCTTTTTTAGCTAGCTTGCTGTTGCTAGCTAATTTGTCCTGGGATATTAACATTGAGTTGTTATTTTACCTGAAATGCACATCCTCTACTCCGCCACTTAATCCACACATAAAACGGTCAACCGAATCGTTTCTAGTCATCTCTCCTCCTTCCAGGCCTTTTCTTCTCTTGACTTTAAATTGAGATTGGCAACTTTCCTAAATTAGGTGCATTACCGCCACTGACTTCGGTCATCTTTCAGTCACCCACGTGGGTATAACCAATGAGGAGATGGCACGTGGGTACCTACTTCTATCAACCAATGAGGAGATGGGAGAGGCAGGACTTGCAGCGCGATCTGCATCAGAAATAGAACTGACTTCTATTTTAGCCGTTAGCAATGCAGATGCTCATTGGCGCGCGCGAGCAGTGTGGGTGCAGTAATTGAATAACATAGATTTCTACATTTATTTTGCACTGCTCGCACAGTGTGTGGATTAATTGTCGGAGTAGAGGACCTTGTACATTTCAGGTAAAATAACAACTCAATGTTTATATCCCAGAACAAATTAGCTAGCAACAGCAAGCTTGCTAAATAGGACACATTAGCTAGCAAGTGCAAGCTAGCTAGCTAAATTGCCATAAATGTTTAATGCTTTTCGACCTGTCCCCAAATTAATATAATTGGTTCAGAGTTTGTTTTGATATTTTAACCTGATGACGGGTTAGGGTTCCCTTTTGGGAACGACCCCTCCCACGTGGCGCATGGAACGCAAAAATATTCTTAGAAATATTTAACCTCCACACATTAACAAGTCCAATACCTCAAATGAAAGATAAACACCTTGTTCATCTACCCAGCATGTCAGATTTGTTAAATGTTTTACGGCGAAAACACACCACATATTTATATTAGACCACCACCGAAACGAAGACAAGAGGCAGCCATTTTGTCCCAGAAAATATAAAATTATAAAAGCAGGATTAAAAAATAAATCATTCACTAACCTTTTGAAAATCTTCATCAGATGACAGTAATAGGACATGTTACACAGTACATTTTTTTTCTTCTTCAATAATATGCCATTTATATCCATAAATGTCCATTTACATTGAATTCATGTTCAGAAAATACTCAAAAATGTCAGCAGAAAATATAGGTAGCGCCGCAAGATAACGTAAATAGACATCATAAACTTTGACTAAATATACATGTTCTACATATAGTTAGAAAGATACACTGCTTCTTAATGCAATCGCTTTGTTACATTTCTTTTTAACGTTACAGAAATCGCTCACTATTCAATATTCTGAGACGGCGCTCAGATATAAGCAATATTTCTCCGCTATGTTGGAGTCAACAGAAACACATAATTTCAGCATAAATATTCCCTTACCTTTGATGGTCTTCGTTCAGAATGTACTGGAAGGGTTCATACTTACCCAAAACATTGTTTGGTTTCAAGTCTTGTGTCTTTGTATTAGCATCTGCTAACAATATCAGCTGAAATGCACCAAAAATGTCCTCTGGTCCGGAAAAGTTGTGCATCAAAACATCAAAATTACATATTATATGTCGACTAAACAGGTCAAACTAAGTGCAGAATCAAGCTTTAGGATGTTGTAAACATACAAAACAATTTTCAATTCAACCGGTCATTGTTAGTTCTCCTCCGGAGTGCTGGAACAAAGGAATGGCTGGGACCAATTCGCGCCCTAACGCACAGGTATTTTCTCGCAGCACTCACTCAATTCACTCTCATAGGGCCAATTCTCGCGGGATTTGAACGATTAAACGCTCTACTGAATGAGGACATCTAGTGGAAGACATAGAAAGTGTCCCCAGATCCATAGCTGGTTGGGAAGGGTGGGGGCGATCACGTCAAAGTTGCCCCAACTTTCATGACCACAAAACTAGTTTGGAAGAATGCCTGCCCTGTGAGTTCTGCTATACTTACAGACATAATTCCAACGGTTTTAGAAGCTTTAGAGTGTTTTCTATCCAATAATTATTATTATATGCATATATTATATTATATTATATTTTTTTTCAGTTTACTATAGGCACGCAATTCCTCCAAAGGGGGCAGTATTCTGCCTTAATTAACCTGCATGCCGTGATTGCGTTTGGTGTGGGGGGACAAAATACATTTATGCACGATGGCGCAAGCGTGGGTTCCGTGTAGGGTTCGTCTCTCAACACCCACCGCTCTCCCTTTCCTCCACTGACACTGACCAAAAAGGGACACTGTCTTCCAGCTGATGGCGAAACTGGAGTCGCACCGTATTATTTCTGCCTCATACACAAATTCATGTTGTTACTCATATGAACAGAGAAAGTGAAATATTCCTTGAAATTAAAAAAGACCCAAGCCGCTAATAATGTAATGAAACATCAGGGAGCAGGTCTCGCTTCTAGCCCGAGGTCCGGTACGCTACCGACTGTGCTGCAAAATCATGCTGGTGCAGCAGTCGATTTCCGATCACTTCTGACACCAATGTAATGAAACAGCAGGGAGCAGGTCTCTGACCCACGACCTTCTAGCCCGAGGTCCGGCGCGCTATCGACTGTGCCGCAAAAGCATGCTCGTGCAGCAGAGTCGATTTCCGTGCTTATAAACCCAGGGTCGTTACAATAACAACAACACAATAACAACAACGCAAGATATACTTTCCTACTCATTCATTACTGCTGCACTGCTTGTTGTAGCGCTGAGTGGAAATAGGAAGAACGCACATTTTATGGCTTATAAAAGTGTTGAATACAAAGTGCTGAATACAAAGTGTTAAACATGAACTCACTCAAAAAAACAGCAGTTCTTTGCTGTATTCGTTGACAGTCTCTCTCTAGTCATGGTTTTAAAAGTTTTGAAATCTCACAGTATCAATTTTGTCGTAGCTTTCTTTTATGCCTGCTACGTTACTGCAGACTCTGATATCTGAACAATCTGATTGGCCAGCGGTAGCATAGTGTACTTGATTTCCTCTCCAGGCCCACCGGGAAGGCAGAGTTTGTACCTTCAGACACATGAAATTGCAACAGTTTGCCTACCCGGCGCGCAGGGCTTCTGAATTGGCTGCACCTACCACCAACCGCTCGAGACTAATAAAAAAAATAGTAACACAAGGCTTTATCGTTGGGTTTTTATAGAAATGTTTGGCGATTGGCTAGAAAGGCCTTGGAGATCGACAAGTCAATCGCAATCGACCGGTTGGTGACCACTGCTTTACAATGACCATTAGGGTGTACCTTTTCCATACACACTAAAAGTTTGAGCTTTTTGTGACTTTACCTACAATGCATACTCTATGAATATGGCCAAAGCAAGGAGTGGGGGGTAACCAAACTGTCTGGACCCGGTACCAGGTCCAAAACAGCCCCTCAGAGTTTTTAAACGGTTTGTTAAAAGTGTTACTAATAAGAACAAACTGTTCTATACGAACAGACTTGAATAAGTCACAGAGAGATAACATACACATGTGAACAGAAGAACTTGTTAGAAAATAATGCATGAGATTCAATATTTTAACTATATACTATTTTTAGTTTTTATTTATTTATAAAATACATATTGCTTGTTAAAACTATGGTTAAGTAAACTGCATACTGGTTAACCACTTGATGTCAAGTGGAATACAAATGATACTGTAACTGTATTACTGCATGTTACTCTAAGTTCAATTACTGTACGGTTAGTTAAAATGTTGACAAATTAAAATAACGTTTTCCGTTTTTTCCCGTTTTTATCATTTAATGCAATTCCAAGGTGACTTGTTAATTCATTAAGATGCATCTGAGATTTTAGAGACTACCTCCATGCAGTAGCCAAGGTGTGTCAGTGTGATTCTTACCAATGACTGTGTCTGGTATAAGTGGACCAGGATGGCCCTTACGTCCCTTACTGTCTCCATCGCCTTCCCCGTTTGCATTTGGGTCAATGTCATTGTTTGATGCTCCTATCAGTAATTATTATATCAGTTTGAAATATTGTAAAAAATGCATAAACCATTATACAGTAGATCTGAATACATATTGTACATTCTTATTAATGTAGGATGTTGTGCCAATGTGTTATCCTTTTCATTATACAATATTTTTTTAAGTCGTCTATATACATTATCTTTTTCAAGTACAGTATATAACATGTGTCCAATGTGTTTATAATCAAGATATAATTTGTCTTACCTTTGCCTTTGTCCGAAACATCAGTGGATTTCTTGTACTTGTCATCTCTTTCCTTCTCAGCATCTTTGATTTTACATACATAAAATTATTTTAAAAAATGGGTTTACAAGTTGTTTATTAATGGTTAATTATTTGTTTATATAGATTATATAGTATAAACTACTTACACAACCTTTAACATACTTTTAGGTAAGTATTCCTTCATGTAAAGTGTTACTAACAAGAACAAATGTTCTACACAGACTTGAATAAGTCAATGAGACATAACATACCGTTGTGGAGAGAAGAACCTGTTAAACAAATGTTTATAATTTCATGCATGAGATTCAATATTTCAAGTATTTACTATTTTTGACATTAGTGTACTATTTTAAGGTGGGTTTTATCAAATGTATTTTGCTTGTTAACTGTGGTTAAATAAACTGCAATTCTGGTTAATCACTTGATGTTAAGTGGAATACAAATGATACTGTAAGTGTATTACTGCATGTTACTCTAAGTTAAATTACTGTAAGTTTTGTTAAAATGTAGAAAATGTAAATAAAGTAAAATGTTTTTTTAGTGTTTCTCGTTTAATGCAATCCTAAGGTGACTTGTTAATTCATTAAGATGCATCTGAGATTTTAGAGACTACCTCCATGCAGTAGCCAAGGTGTGTCAGTGTGTTTCTTACCAATGACTGCGTCTGGTATAAGTGGACCAGGATGGCCCTTACGTCCCTTACTGTCTCCATCGCCTTCCCCATTTGCGTTTGGGTCAATATCATAATTTGATGTTCCTATCAGTAATTATTGTATCAGTTGTCAATTTGAAATATCGTCAAAAATGCATAAACCAATATACACCTGAATACATATTGTACATTCCTATTAACATAGGATGTTGTGACAATGTGTTATCCTTTTCATTATACCTTATTTTTCAAAGTCGACCCTATTACTTTCCTTTTTCTTTTTCAGTATATAACATATGTCCAATGTGTTTATAATAGGGATATCATTTGTCTTACCTTTGCATTTGTCAGAATCATCAGTGGATTTCTTGTTCTTCTTGTCATCTTCTTCCTTTTCAGAGTCTTTCGTTTCGCCAACTGATTTGCCAACTGATTTTCCACCATCTTTGGATTTGTTTGATCCACTTTTAGACTTGTTTTTTCCATCTCCGGTGTCTTTGCCTTCCCCACTGTCTCCGCCTTCCCCACTGTCTCCATCCCCAGTATCAGGAGGAGGGGGTGCCAGGAGTGCCTCTCGGGCAAGCCTCTCCTCCTCCGCTCTGGCTTTGTTTGCAGCGTCGATCTGCTCCTGCCTTTCCTTCGCCAGTTTTTCCTGCTGCTCTTGAGCCAGTTTCCCCAGATCCAACCCTGTTCCACCAGCCTGGGTTGTTTTACGGGTCTTCTTTTTACCATGGGAAGCAGGGTCGCTGTCAGCTGAGAGAGAGAGAGAGAGAGAGAGAGAGAGAGAGAGAGAGAGAGAGAGAGAGAGCGGGTGAGAGAAAGGGAACAGATAGGGGAATACTGTACAAGGTGCTCAGTGAGCATGGTTATTAAAATGATTATTAATATGGAACATTTCGATAAGTGTTGAGAAGACATAGTACCTCTCAAATCTGTCATGAGACCAGAACTGAGTTAGCGAGGTGAATAGTATATGTTGTTCAACCAAAAATGAATCCATCTGCTGTTTCCTTCATCTGAAAAATTACATATTGTGCAAGATATGAAGATATAATGTTACCTTCCACTATCAGCCAGGCACTGCATGTCTTGATTCCTGCCGCAGCAGAGTAGATGCCCTTGTCCAGCTGGCTACAGTCCTTTATTAGCAGTCTGTGGATCAGCTTGTCTTCTGATACAGTTATAGTGTATTTCTCTCCCTC